>NW_028241753.1:0-168000 GCF_964263255.1 Lissotriton vulgaris | reverse complement strand
GAACTGACGTTCAAAAATAAAACATTTGAAAACGGACTATTTTCCACATTTTGAAGCATGACGTAATGGGGGGGTGTTATCTCTTTTGTCAAAAATCAGCTGTTTTTGCTTGAACATTAAATGCCTCCAAATAGTATTTAATTCACTTCCCGAGCCCCTGGAAGCATGAAAATCACTTTAAACATGCTAATTTTAGCTCTAACACTGATGATCCACCTACAAATGTGAACTGACGTTCAAAAATAAAACATTTGAAAACGGACCATTTTCCACATTTTTGAAGCATGACGTAATGGGGGGGTGTTATCTCTTTTGTCGAAAATCATCCGTTTTAGTTCGAACATTAAATGCCTCCAACTGGTATTTAATTAACTTCCCGGGATGAAGAAACCTTTTTTGAGAACTCAGAGTGAGTAAATTGGCCATTTTCATGCACTTTTAACCATTCCATAAATCTTGTGTTTAGGGCCCCTGAAAGCATGAAAATCACTTTAAACATGCTAATTTTAGCTGTAACACTGATGATCCACCTACAAACGTGAACTGACGTTCAAAAATAAAACATTTGAAAACGGACCATTTTCCACATTTCTGAAGCATGACGTAATGGGGGGGTGTTATCTCTTTTGACGAAAACCAGCCATTTTTGCTCGAACATTAAATGCCTCCAAATGGTATTTAATTAACTTCCCGGGGTGAAGAAACCCTTTTTGAGAACTCAGAGTGAGTAAATTGGCCATTTTCATGCACTTTTAACCATTCCATAAATCTTGTATTTAGGGCCCCTGGAAGCATGAAAATCACTTTAAACATGCTAATTTTAGCTCTAACACTGATGATCCACCTACAAATGTGAACTGACGTTCAAAAATAAAACATTTGAAAACGGACCATTTTCCACATTTCTGAAGCATGAAGTAATGGGGGGGTGTTATCTCTTTTGTCAAAAATCAGCTGTTTTTGCTTGAACATTAAATGCCTCCAATTAGTATTTAATTCACTTCCCGAGCCCCTGGAAGCATGAAAATCACTTTAAACATGCTAATTTTAGCTCTAACACTGATGATCCACCTACAAATGTGAACTGACGTTCAAAAATAAAACATTTGAAAACGGACCATTTTCCACATTTCTGAAGCATGACGTAATGGGGGGGTGTTATCTCTTTTGTCGAAAATCAGCCGTTTTTGCTCGAACATTAAATGCCTCCAAATGGTATTTAATTAACTTCCCGAGCCCCTGGAAGCATGAAAATCACTTTAAACATGCTAATTTTAGCTCTAACACTGATGATCCACCTACAAATGTGAACTGACGTTCAAAAATAAAACATTTGAAAACGGACCATTTTCCACATTTCTGAAGCATGACGTAATGGGGGGGTGTTATCTCTTTTGTCGAAAATCAGCCGTTTTAGCTCGAACATTAAATGCCTCCGAATGGTATTTAATTAACTTCCCGGGATGAAGAAACCTTTTTTGAGAACTCAGAGTGAGTAAATTGGCCATTTTCATGCACTTTTAACCATTTCATAAATCTTGTGTTTAGGGCCCCTGAAAGCATGAAAATCACTTTAAACATGCTAATTTTAGCTCTAACACTGATGATCCACCTACAAACGTGAACTGACGTTCAAAAATAAAACATTTGAAAACGGACCATTTTCCACATTTCTGAAGCATGACGTAATGGGGGGGTATTATCTCTTTTGTCAAAAATCAGCTGTTTTTGCTTGAACATTAAATGCCTCCAAATAGTATTTAATTCACTTCCCGAGCCCCTGGAAGCATGAAAATCACTTTAAACATGCTAATTTTAGCTCTAACACTGATGATCCACCTACAAATGTGAACTGACGTTCAAAAATAAAACATTTGAAAACGGACCATTTTCCACATTTCTGAAGCATGACGTAATGGGGGGGTGTTATCTCTTTTGTCGAAAATCATCCGTTTTAGCTCGAACATTAAATGCCTCCAAATGGTATTTAATTAACTTCCCGGGATGAAGAAACCTTTTTTGAGAACTCAGAGTGAGTAAATTGGCCATTTTCATGCACTTTTAACCATTCCATAAATCTTGTGTTTAGGGCCCCTGAAAGCATGAAAATCACTTTAAACATGCTAATTTCAGCTCTAACCCTGATGATCCACCTACAAATGTGAACTGACGTTCAAAAATAAAACATTTGAAAACGGACCATTTTCCACATTTCTGAAGCATGACGTAATGGGGGGGTGTTATCTCTTTTGTCGAAAATCAGCAGTTTTGGCTCGAACATCAAATGCCTCCAAATGGTATTTAATTAACTTCCCGGGGTGAAGAAACCCTTTTTGAGAACTCAGAGTGAGTAAATTGGCCATTTTCATGCACTTTTAACCATTCCATAAATCTTGTGTTTAGGGCTCCTGGAAGCATGAAAATCACTTTAAACATGCTAATTTTAGCTCTAACACTGATGATCCACCTACAAATGTGAACTGACGTTCAAAAATAAAACATTTGAAAAGGGACCATTTTCCATATTTTTGAAGCATGACGTAATGGGGGGGTGTTATCTCTTTTGTCGAAAATCATCCGTTTTAGTTCGAACATTAAATGCCTCCAACTGGTATTTAATTAACTTCCCGGGATGAAGAAACCTTTTTTGAGAACTCAGAGTGAGTAAATTGGCCATTTTCATGCACTTTTAACCATTCCATAAATCTTGTTTTTAGGGCCCCTGGAAGCATGAAAATCACTTTAAACATGCTAATTTTAGCTCTAACACTGATGATCCACCTACAAATGTGAACTGACGTTCAAAAATAAAACATTTGAAAACGGACCATTTTCCATATTTCTGAAGCATGAAGTAATGGGGGGGTGTTATCTCTTTTGTCAAAAATCAGCTGTTTTTGCTTGAACATTAAATGCCTCCAAATAGTATTTAATTCACTTCCCGAGCCCCTGGAAGCATGAAAATCACTTTAACCACTTGGCTGCTAAGGTACAATTTATCCTCTGCTTTAATTTCCATTGAAATCAATGGAAAGTCCATGACGAGTTACCCTTGTCATTAGCGGCGAAGAGGTTAAACATGCAAATTTTAGCTCTAACACTGATGATCCACCTACAAATGTGAACTGACGTTCAAAAATAAAACATTTGAAAACGGACCATTTTCCACATTTCTGAAGCATCACGTAATGGGGGGGGTGTTATCTCTTTTGTCAAATATCAGCCGTTTTGGCTCGAACATTAAATGCCTC
Source organism: Lissotriton vulgaris (assembly GCF_964263255.1). Taxonomy (NCBI): domain Eukaryota; kingdom Metazoa; phylum Chordata; class Amphibia; order Caudata; family Salamandridae; genus Lissotriton; species Lissotriton vulgaris. The sequence goes on along the minus strand of NW_028241753.1, from coordinate 164,749 downwards.
CAAATGGTATTTAATTAACTTCTCGGGGTGAAGAAACCCTTTTTGAGAACTCAGAGTGAGTAAATTGGCCATTTTCATGCACTTTTACCCATTCCATAAATCTTGTGTTTAGGGCCCCTGGAAGCATGAAAATCACTTTAAACATGCTAATTTTAGCTCTAACACTGATGATCCACCTACAAATGTGAACTGACGTTCAAAAATAAAACATTTGAAAACGGACCATTTTCCACATTTTGAAGCATGACGTAATGGGGGGTGTTATCTCTTTTGTCAAAAATCTGCTGTTTTTGCTTGAACATTAAATGCCTCCAAATAGTATTTAATTCACTTCCCGAGCCCCTGGAAGCATGAAAATCAATTTAAACATGCTAATTTTAGCTCCAACACTGATGATCCACCTACAAATGTGAACTGACGTTCAGAAATAAAACATTTGAAAACGGACCATTTTCCACATTTCTGAAGAATGACGTAATGGGGGGGGTGTTATCTCTTTTGTCGAAAATCATCCGTTTTAGCTCGAACATTAAATGCCTCCAACTGGTATTTAATTAACTTCCCGGGATGAAGAAACCTTTTTTGAGAACTCAGAGTGAGTAAATTGGCCATTTTCATGCACTTTTAACCATTCCATAAATCTTGTGTTTAGGGCCCCTGGAAGCATGAAAATCACTTTAAACATGCTAATTTTAGCTCTAACACTGATGATCCACCTACAAATGTGAACTGACGTTCAAAAATAAAACATTTGAAAACGGACCATTTCCCACATTTCTGAAGCATGACGTAATGGGGGGGTGTTATCTCTTTTGTCGAAAATCAGCCGTTTTTGCTCGAACATTAAAAGCCTCCAAATGGTATTTAATTAACTTCCCGAGCCCCTGGAAGCATAAAAATCACTTTAAACATGCTAATTTTAGCTCTAACACTGATGATCCACCTACAAATGTGAACTGACGTTCAAAAATAAAACATTTGAAAACGGACCATTTTCCACATTTCTGAAGCATGACGTAATGGGGGGGTGTTATCTCTTTTGTCGAAAATCAGCCGTTTTGGCTCGAACATTAAATGCCTCCAAATAGTATTTAATTCACTTCCCGAGCCCCTGGAAGCATGAAAATCACTTTAAACATGCTAATTTTAGCTCTAACACTGATGATCCACCTACATATGTGAACTGACGTTATCTCTTTTGTCGAAAATCAGCTGTTTTTGCTTGAACATTAAATGCCTCCAAATAGTATTTAATTCACTTCCCGGGGTGAAGAAACCCTTTTTGAGAACTCAGAGTGAGTAAATTGGCCATTTTCATGCACTTTTAACCATTCCTTAAATCTTGTGTTTAGGGCCCCTGGAAGCATGAAAATCACTTTAAACATGCTAATTTTAGCTCTAACACTGATAATTCACCTACAAATGTGAACTGACGTTCAAAAATAAAACATTTGAAAACAGACCATTTTCCACATTTCTGAAGCATGACGTAATGGGGGGGTGTTATCTCTTTTGTCAAAAATCAGCTGTTTTTGCTTGAACATTAAATGCCTCCAAATAGTATTTAATTCACTTCCCGAGCCCCTGGAAGCCTGAAAATCACTTTAAACATGCTAATTTCAGCTCTAACACTGATGATCCACCTACAAATGTGAACTGACGTTCAAAAATAAAACATTTGAAAACGGACCATTTTCCACATTTCTGAAGCATGACGTAATGGGGGGGTGTTATCTCTTTTGTCGAAAATCAGCAGTTTTGGCTCGAACATCAAATGCCTCCAAATGGTATTTAATTAACTTCCCGGGGTGAAGAAACCCTTTTTGAGAACTCAGAGTGAGTAAATTGGCCATTTTCATGCACTTTTAACCATTCCATAAATCTTGTGTTTAGGGCTCCTGGAAGCATGAAAATCACTTTAAACATGCTAATTTTAGCTCTAACACTGATGATCCACCTACAAATGTGAACTGACGTTCAAAAATAAAACATTTGAAAACGGACCATTTTCAACATTTCTGAAGCATGACGTAATGGGGGGGTGTTATCTCTTTTGTCGAAAATCAGCCGTTTTGGCTCGAACATTAAATGCCTCCAAATGGTATTTAATTAACTTCCCGGGGTGAAGAAACCCTTTTTGAGAACTCAGAGTGAGTAAATTGGCCATTTTCATGGACTTTTAACCATTCCATAAATCTTGTGTTTAGGGCCCCTGGAAGCATGAAAATCACTTTAAACATGCTAATTTTTAGCTCTAACACTGATGATCCACCTACAAATGTGAACTGACGTTCAAAAATAAAACATTTGAAAACGGACCATTTTCCATATTTTTGAAGCATGACGTAATGGGGGGGTGTTATCTCTTTTGTCGAAAATCATCCGTTTTAGTTCAAACATTAAATGCCTCCAACTGGTATTTAATTAACTTCCCGGGATGAAGAAACCTTTTTTGAGAACTCAGAGTGAGTAAATTGGCCATTTTCATGCACTTTTAACCATTCCATAAATCTTGTTTTTAGGGCCCCTGGAAGCATGAAAATCACTTTAAACATGCTAATTTTAGCTCTAACACTGATGATCCACCTACAAATGTGAACTGACGTTCAAAAATAAAACATTTGAAAACGGACCATTTTCCATATTTCTGAAGCATGAAGTAATGGGGGGGTGTTATCTCTTTTGTCAAAAATCAGCTGTTTTTGCTTGAACATTAAATGCCTCCAAATAGTATTTAATTCACTTCCCGAGCCCCTGGAAGCATGAAAATCACTTTAAACATGCAAATTTTAGCTCTAACACTGATGATCCACCTACAAATGTGAACTGACGTTCAAAAATAAAACATTTGAAAACGGACCATTTTCCACATTTCTGAAGAATGACGTAATGGGGGGGGTGTTATCTCTTTTGTCGAAAATCATCCGTTTTAGCTCGAACATTAAATGCCTCCAACTGGTATTTAATTAACTTCCCGGGATGAAGAAACCTTTTTTGAGAACTCAGAGTGAGTAAATTGGCCATTTTCATGCACTTTTAACCATTCCATAAATCTTGTGTTTAGGGCCCCTGGAAGCATGAAAATCACTTTAAACATGCTAATTTTAGCTCTAACACTGATGATCCACCTACAAATGTGAACTGACGTTCAAAAATAAAACATTTGAAAACGGACCATTTCCCACATTTCTGAAGCATGACGTAATGGGGGGGTGTTATCTCTTTTGTCGAAAATCAGCCGTTTTTGCTCGAACATTAAATGCCTCCAAATGGTATTTAATTAACTTCCCGAGCCCCTGGAAGCATAAAAATCACTTTAAACATGCTAATTTTAGCTCTAACACTGATGATCCACCTACAAATGTGAACTGACGTTCAAAAATAAAACATTTGAAAACGGACCATTTTCCACATTTCTGAAGCATGAAGTAATGGGGGGGTGTTATCTCTTTTGTCAAAAATCAGCTGTTTTTGCTTGAACATTAAATGCCTCCAAATAGTATTTAATTCACTTCCCGAGCCCCTGGAAGCATGAAAATCACTTTAAACATGCTAATTTTAGCTCTAACACTGATGATCCACCTACAAATGTGAACTGACGTTCAAAAATAAAACATTTGAAAACGGACCATTTTCCACATTTCTGAAGCATGGCGTAATGGGGGGGTGTTATCTCTTTTGTCAAAAATCAGCTGTTTTTGCTTGAACATTAAATGCCTCCAAATAGTATTTAATTCACTTCCCGAGCCCCTGGAAGCATGAAAATCACTTTAAACATGCTAATTTTAGCTCTAACACTGATGATCCACCTACAAATGTGAACTGACGTTAAAAATAAAACATTTGAAAACGGACCATTTTCCACATTTCTGAAGCATGGCGTAATGGGGGGGGGTGTTATCTCTTTTGTCAAAAATCAGCCGTTTTGGCTCGAACATTAAATGCCTCCAAATGGTATTTAATTACCTTCCCGGGGTGAAGAAACCCTTTTTGAGAACTCAGAGTGAGTAAATTGGCCATTTTCATGCACTTTTAACCATTCCATAAATCTTGTGTTTAGGGCCCCTGGAAGCATGAAAATCCCTTTAAACATGCTAATTTTAGCTCTAACACTGATGATCCACCTACAAATGTGAACTGACGTTCAAAAATAAAACATTTGAAAACGGACCATTTTCCACATTTTGAAGCATGACGTAATGGGGGGGTGTTATCTCTTTTGTCAAAAATCAGCTGTTTTTGCTTGAACATTAAATGCCTCCAAATAGTATTTAATTCACTTCCCGAGCCCCTGGAAGCATGAAAATTACTTTAAACATGCTAATTTTAGCTCTAACACTGATGATCCACCTACAAATGTGAACTGACGTTCAAAAATAAAACATTTGAAAACGGACCATTTTCCACATTTTTGAAGCATGACGTAATGGGGGGGTGTTATCTCTTTTGTCGAAAATCATCCGTTTTAGTTCGAACATTAAATGGCTCCAACTGGTATTTAATTAACTTCCCGGGATGAAGAAACCTTTTTTGAGAACTCAGAGTGAGTAAATTGGCCATTTTCATGCACTTTTAACCATTCCATAAATCTTGTGTTTAGAGCCCCTGGAAGCATGAAAATCACTTTAAACATGCTAATTTTAGCTCTAACACTGATGATCCACCTACAAATGTGAACTGACGTTCAAAAATAAAACATTTGAAAACGGACCATTTTCCATATTTCTGAAGCATGAAGTAATGGGGGGGTGTTATCTCTTTTGTCAAAAATCAGCTGTTTTTGCTTGAACATTAAAAGCCTCCAAATAGTATTTAATTCACTTCCCGAGCCCCTGGAAGCATGAAAATCACTTTAAACATGCAAATTTTAGCTCTAACACTGATGATCCACCTACAAATGTGAACTGACGTTCAAAAATAAAACATTTGAAAACGGACCAATTTCCACATTTCTGAAGCATGACGTAATCGGGGGGTGTTATCTCTTTTGTCAAATATCATCCGTTTTGGCTCGAACATTAAATGCCTCCAAATGGTATTTAATTAACTTCTCGGGGTGAAGAAACCCTTTTTGAGAACTCAGAGTGAGTAAATTGGCCATTTTCATGCACTTTTAACCATTCCATAAATCTTGTGTTTAGGGCCCCTGGAAGCATGAAAATCACTTTAAACATGCTAATTTTAGCTCTAACACTGATGATCCACCTACAAATGTGAACTGACGTTCAAAAATAAAACATTTGAAAACGGACCATTTTCCACATTTTGAAGCATGACGTAATGGGGGGGTGTTATCTCTTTTGTCAAAAATCAGCTGTTTTTGCTTGAACATTAAATGCCTCCAAATAGTATTTAATTCACTTCCCGAGCCCCTGGAAGCATGAAAATTACTTTAAACATGCTAATTTTAGCTCTAACACTGATGATCCACCTACAAATGTGAACTGACGTTCAAAAATAAAACATTTGAAAACGGACCATTTTCCACATTTTTGAAGCATGACGTAATGGGGGGGTGTTATCTCTTTTGTCGAAAATCATCCGTTTTAGTTCGAACATTAAATGGCTCCAACTGGTATTTAATTAACTTCCCGGGATGAAGAAACCTTTTTTGAGAACTCAGAGTGAGTAAATTGGCCATTTTCATGCACTTTTAACCATTCCATAAATCTTGTGTTTAGAGCCCCTGGAAGCATGAAAATCACTTTAAACATGCTAATTTTAGCTCTAACACTGATGATCCACCTACAAATGTGAACTGACGTTCAAAAATAAAACATTTGAAAACGGACCATTTTCCATATTTCTGAAGCATGAAGTAAAGGGGGGGTGTTATCTCTTTTGTCAAAAATCAGCTGTTTTTGCTTGAACATTAAAAGCCTCCAAATAGTATTTAATTCACTTCCCGAGCCCCTGGAAGCATGAAAATCACTTTAAACATGCAAATTTTAGCTCTAACACTGATGATCCACCTACAAATGTGAACTGACGTTCAAAAATAAAACATTTGAAAACGGACCAATTTCCACATTTCTGAAGCATGACGTAATCGGGGGGTGTTATCTCTTTTGTCAAATATCATCCGTTTTGGCTCGAACATTAAATGCCTCCAAATGGTATTTAATTAACTTCTCGGGGTGAAGAAACCCTTTTTGAGAACTCAGAGTGAGTAAATTGGCCATTTTCATGCACTTTTAACCATTCCATAAATCTTGTGTTTAGGGCCCCTGGAAGCATGAAAATCACTTTAAACATGCTAATTTTAGCTCTAACACTGATGATCCACCTACAAATGTGAACTGACGTTCAAAAATAAAACATTTGAAAACGGACCATTTTCCACATTTTGAAGCATGACGTAATGGGGGGGTGTTATCTCTTTTGTCAAAAATCAGCTGTTTTTGCTTGAACATTAAATGCCTCCAAATAGTATTTAATTCACTTCCCGAGCCCCTGGAAGCATGAAAATCAATTTAAACATGCTAATTTTAGCTCCAACACTGATGATCCACCTACAAATGTGAACTGACGTTCAGAAATAAAACATTTGAAAACGGACCATTTTCCACATTTCTGAAGAATGACATAATGGGGGGGGTGTTATCTCTTTTGTCGAAAATCATCCGTTTTAGCTCGAACATTAAATGCCTCCAACTGGTATTTAATTAACTTCCCGGGATGAAGAAACCTTTTTTGAGAACTCAGAGTGAGTAAATTGGCCATTTTCATGCACTTTTAACCATTCCATAAATCTTGTGTTTAGGGCCCCTGGAAGCATGAAAATCACTTTAAACATGCTAATTTTAGCTCTAACACTGATGATCCACCTACAAATGTGAACTGACGTTCAAAAATAAAACATTTGAAAACGGACCATTTCCCACATTTCTGAAGCATGACGTAATGGGGGGTGTTATCTCTTTTGTCGAAAATCAGCCGTTTTTGCTCGAACATTAAATGCCTCCAAATGGTATTTAATTAACTTCCCGAGCCCCTGGAAGCATAAAAATCACTTTAAACATGCTAATTTTAGCTCTAACACTGATGATCCACCTACATATGTGAACTGACGTTCAAAAATAAAACATTTGAAAACGGACCATTTTCCACATTTCTGAAGCATGAAGTAATGGGGGGGTGTTATCTCTTTTGTCAAAAATCAGCTGTTTTTGCTTGAACATTAAATGCCTCCAAATAGTATTTAATTCACTTCCCGAGCCCCTGGAAGCATGAAAATCACTTTAAACATGCTAATTTTAGCTCTAACACTGATGATCCACCTACAAATGTGAACTGACGTTCAAAAATAAAACATTTGAAAACGGACCATTTTCCACATTTCTGAAGCATGGCGTAATGGGGGGGTGTTATCTCTTTTGTCAAAAATCAGCTGTTTTTGCTTGAACATTAAATGCCTCCAAATAGTATTTAATTCACTTCCCGAGCCCCTGGAAGCATGAAAATCACTTTAAACATTCTAATTTTAGCTCTAACACTGATGATCCACCTACAAATGTGAACTGACGTTCAAAAATAAAACATTTGAAAACGGACCATTTTCCACATTTCTGAAGCATGACGTAATGGGGGGGTGTTATCTCTTTTGTCAAAAATCAGCCGTTTTGGCTCGAACATTAAATGCCTCCAAATGGTATTTAATTAACTTCCCGGGGTGAAGAAACCCTTTTTGAGAACTCAGAGTGAGTAAATTGGCCATTTTCATGCACTTTTAACCATTCCATAAATCTTGTGTTTAGGGCCCCTGGAAGCATGAAAATCACTTTAAACATGCTAATTTTAGCTCTAACACTGATGATCCACCTACAAATGTGAACTGACGTTCAAAAATAAAACATTTGAAAACGGACCATTTTCCACATTTTGAAGCATGACGTAATGGGGGGGTGTTATCTCTTTTGTCAAAAATCAGCTGTTTTTGCTTGAACATTAAATGCCTCCAAATAGTATTTAATTCACTTCCCGAGCCCCTGGAAGCATGAAAATCACTTTAAACATGCTAATTTTAGCTCTAACACTGATGATCCACCTACAAATGTGAACTGACGTTCAAAAATAAAACATTTGAAAACGGACCATTTTCCACATTTTTGAAGCATGACGTAATGGGGGGGTGTTATCTCTTTTGTCGAAAATCATCCGTTTTAGTTCGAACATTAAATGTCTCCAACTGGTATTTAATTAACTTCCCGGGATGAAGAAACCTTTTTTGAGAACTCAGAGTGAGTAAATTGGCCATTTTCATGCACTTTTAACCATTCCATAAATCTTGTGTTTAGGGCCCCTGGAAGCATGAAAATCATTTTAAACATGCTAATTTTAGCTCTAACACTGATGATCCACCTACAAATGTGAACTGACGTTCAAAAATAAAACATTTGAAAACGGACCATTTTCCATATTTCTGAAGCATGAAGTAATGGGGGGGTGTTATCTCTTTTGTCAAAAATCAGCTGTTTTTGCTTGAACATTAAATGCCTCCAAATAGTATTTAATTCACTTCCCGAGCCCCTGGAAGCATGAAAATCACTTTAAACATGCAAATTTTAGCTCTAACACTGATGATCCACCTACAAATGTGAACTGACGTTCAAAAATAAAACATTTGAAAACGGACCAATTTCCACATTTCTGAAGCATGACGTAATGGGGGGGGGGTGTTATCTCTTTTGTCAAATATCAGCCGTTTTGGCTCGAACATTAAATGCCTCCAAATGGTATTTAATTCACTTCCCGGGGTGAAGAACCCCTTTTTGAGAACTCAGAGTGAGTAAATTGGCCATTTTCATGCACTTTTAACCATTCCATAAATCTTGTGTTTAGGGCCCCTGGAAGCATGAAAATCACTTTAAACATGCTAATTTTAGCTCTAACACTGATGATCCACCTACAAATGTGAACTGACGTTCAAAATAAAACATTTGAAAACGGACCATTTTCCACATTTCTGAAGCATGACGTAATGGGGGGTGTTATCTCTTTTGTCAAAAATCAGCTGTTTTTGCTTGAACATTAAATGCCTCCAAATAGTATTTAATTCACTTCCCGAGCCCCTGGAAGCATGAAAATCACTTTAAACATGCTAATTTTAGCTCTAACACTGATGATCCACCTACATATGTGAACTGACGTTATCTCTTTTGTCGAAAATCAGCTGTTTTTGCCGGAACATTAAATGCCTACAAATAGTATTTAATTCACTTCCCGGGGTGAAGAAACCCTTTTTGAGAACTCAGAGTGAGTAAATTGGCCATTTTCATGCACTTTTAACCATTCCATAAACGGACCATTTTCCACATTTCTGAAGCATGACGTAATGGGGGGGTGTTATCTCTTTTGTCGAAAATCAGCCGTTTTGGCTCGAACATTAAATGCCTCCAAATGGTATTTAATTAACTTCCCGGGGTGAAGAAACCCTTTTTGAGAACTCAGAGTGAGTAAATTGGCCATTTTCATGCACTTTTAACCATTCCTTAAATCTTGTGTTTAGGGCCCCTGGAAGCATGAAAATCACTTTAAACATGCTAATTTTAGCTCTAACACTGATAATTCACCTACAAATGTGAACTGACGTTCAAAAATAAAACATTTGAAAACGGACCATTTTCCACATTTCTGAAGCATGACGTAATGGGGGGGTGTTATCTCTTTTGTCAAAAATCTGCTGTTTTTGCTTGAACATTAAATGCCTCCAAATAGTATTTAATTCACTTCCCGAGCCCCTGGAAGCCTGAAAATCACTTTAAACATGCTAATTTTAGCTCTAACACTGATGATCCACCTACAAATGTGAACTGACGTTCAAAAATAAAACATTTGAAAACGGACCATTTTCCATATTTCTGAAGCATGAAGTAATGGGGGGGTGTTATCTCTTTTGTCAAAAATCAGCTGTTTTTGCTTGAACATTAAAAGCCTCCAAATAGTATTTAATTCACTTCCCGAGCCCCTGGAAGCATGAAAATCACTTTAAACATGCAAATTTTAGCTCTAACACTGATGATCCACCTACAAATGTGAACTGACGTTCAAAAATAAAACATTTGAAAACGGACCAATTTCCACATTTCTGAAGCATGACGTAATCGGGGGGTGTTATCTCTTTTGTCAAATATCATCCGTTTTGGCTCGAACATTAAATGCCTCCAAATGGTATTTAATTAACTTCTCGGGGTGAAGAAACCCTTTTTGAGAACTCAGAGTGAGTAAATTGGCCATTTTCATGCACTTTTAACCATTCCATAAATCTTGTGTTTAGGGCCCCTGGAAGCATGAAAATCACTTTAAACATGCTAATTTTAGCTCTAACACTGATGATCCACCTACAAATGTGAACTGACGTTCAGAAATAAAACATTTGAAAACGGACCATTTTCCACATTTCTGAAGAATGACATAATGGGGGGGGTGTTATCTCTTTTGTCGAAAATCATCCGTTTTAGCTCGAACATTAAATGCCTCCAACTGGTATTTAATTAACTTCCCGGGATGAAGAAACCTTTTTTGAGAACTCAGAGTGAGTAAATTGGCCATTTTCATGCACTTTTAACCATTCCATAAATCTTGTGTTTAGGGCCCCTGGAAGCATGAAATCACTTTAAACATGCTAATTTTAGCTCTAACACTGATGATCCACCTACAAATGTGAACTGACGTTCAAAAATAAAACATTTGAAAACGGACCATTTCCCACATTTCTGAAGCATGACGTAATGGGGGGGTGTTATCTCTTTTGTCGAAAATCAGCCGTTTTTGCTCGAACATTAAATGCCTCCAAATGGTATTTAATTAACTTCCTGAGCCCCTGGAAGCATAAAAATCACTTTAAACATGCTAATTTTAGCTCTAACACTGATGATCCACCTACAAATGTGAACTGACGTTCAAAAATAAAACATTTGAAAACGGACCATTTTCCACATTTCTGAAGCATGAAGTAATGGGGGGGTGTTATCTCTTTTGTCAAAAATCAGCTGTTTTTGCTTGAACATTAAATGCCTCCAAATAGTATTTAATTCACTTCCCGAGCCCCTGGAAGCATGAAAATCACTTTAAACATGCTAATTTTAGCTCTAACACTGATGATCCACCTACAAATGTGAACTGACGTTCAAAAATAAAACATTTGAAAACGGACCATTTTCCACATTTCTGAAGCATGGCGTAATGGGGGGGTGTTATCTCTTTTGTCAAAAATCAGCTGTTTTTGCTTGAACATTAAATGCCTCCAAATAGTATTTAATTCACTTCCCGAGCCCCTGGAAGCATGAAAATCACTTTAAACATGCTAATTTTAGCTCTAACACTGATGATCCACCTACAAATGTGAACTGACGTTCAAAAATAAAACATTTGAAAACGGACCATTTTCCACATTTCTGAAGCATGACGTAATGGGGGGGTGTTATCTCTTTTGTCAAAAATCAGCCGTTTTGGCTCGAACATTAAATGCCTCCAAATGGTATTTAATTAACTTCCCGGGGTGAAGAAACCCTTTTTGAGAACTCAGAGTGAGTAAATTGGCCATTTTCATGCACTTTTAACCATTCCATAAATCTTGTGTTTAGGGCCCCTGGAAGCATGAAAATCACTTTAAACATGCTAATTTTAGCTCTAACACTGATGATCCACCTACAAATGTGAACTGACGTTCAAAAATAAAACATTTGAAAACGGACCATTTTCCACATTTTGAAGCATGACGTAATGGGGGGGTGTTATCTCTTTTGTCAAAAATCAGCTGTTTTTGCTTGAACATTAAATGCCTCCAAATAGTATTTAATTCACTTCCCGAGCCCCTGGAAGCATGAAAATCACTTTAAACATGCTAATTTTAGCTCTAACACTGATGATCCACCTACAAATGTGAACTGACGTTCAAAAATAAAACATTTGAAAACGGACCATTTTCCACATTTTTGAAGCATGACGTAATGGGGGGGTGTTATCTCTTTTGTCGAAAATCATCCGTTTTAGTTCGAACATTAAATGTCTCCAACTGGTATTTAATTAACTTCCCGGGATGAAGAAACCTTTTTTGAGAACTCAGAGTGAGTAAATTGGCCATTTTCATGCACTTTTAACCATTCCATAAATCTTGTGTTTAGGGCCCCTGGAAGCATGAAAATCATTTTAAACATGCTAATTTTAGCTCTAACACTGATGATCCACCTACAAATGTGAACTGACGTTCAAAAATAAAACATTTGAAAACGGACCATTTTCCATATTTCTGAAGCATGAAGTAATGGGGGGGTGTTATCTCTTTTGTCAAAAATCAGCTGTTTTTGCTTGAACATTAAATGCCTCCAAATAGTATTTAATTCACTTCCCGAGCCCCTGGAAGCATGAAAATCACTTTAAACATGCAAATTTTAGCTCTAACACTGATGATCCACCTACAAATGTGAACTGACGTTCAAAAATAAAACATTTGAAAACGGACCAATTTCCACATTTCTGAAGCATGACGTAATGGGGGGGGGGTGTTATCTCTTTTGTCAAATATCAGCCGTTTTGGCTCGAACATTAAATGCCTCCAAATGGTATTTAATTCACTTCCCGGGGTGAAGAACCCCTTTTTGAGAACTCAGAGTGAGTAAATTGGCCATTTTCATGCACTTTTAACCATTCCATAAATCTTGTGTTTAGGGCCCCTGGAAGCATGAAAATCACTTTAAACATGCTAATTTTAGCTCTAACACTGATGATCCACCTACAAATGTGAACTGACGTTCAAAATAAAACATTTGAAAACGGACCATTTTCCACATTTCTGAAGCATGACGTAATGGGGGGTGTTATCTCTTTTGTCAAAAATCAGCTGTTTTTGCTTGAACATTAAATGCCTCCAAATAGTATTTAATTCACTTCCCGAGCCCCTGGAAGCATGAAAATCACTTTAAACATGCTAATTTTAGCTCTAACACTGATGATCCACCTACATATGTGAACTGACGTTATCTCTTTTGTCGAAAATCAGCTGTTTTTGCCGGAACATTAAATGCCTACAAATAGTATTTAATTCACTTCCCGGGGTGAAGAAACCCTTTTTGAGAACTCAGAGTGAGTAAATTGGCCATTTTCATGCACTTTTAACCATTCCATAAACGGACCATTTTCCACATTTCTGAAGCATGACGTAATGGGGGGGTGTTATCTCTTTTGTCGAAAATCAGCCGTTTTGGCTCGAACATTAAATGCCTCCAAATGGTATTTAATTAACTTCCCGGGGTGAAGAAACCCTTTTTGAGAACTCAGAGTGAGTAAATTGGCCATTTTCATGCACTTTTAACCATTCCTTAAATCTTGTGTTTAGGGCCCCTGGAAGCATGAAAATCACTTTAAACATGCTAATTTTAGCTCTAACACTGATAATTCACCTACAAATGTGAACTGACGTTCAAAAATAAAACATTTGAAAACGGACCATTTTCCACATTTCTGAAGCATGACGTAATGGGGGGGTGTTATCTCTTTTGTCAAAAATCTGCTGTTTTTGCTTGAACATTAAATGCCTCCAAATAGTATTTAATTCACTTCCCGAGCCCCTGGAAGCCTGAAAATCACTTTAAACATGCTAATTTTAGCTCTAACACTGATGATCCACCTACAAATGTGAACTGACGTTCAAAAATAAAACATTTGAAAACGGACCATTTTCCACATTTCTGAAGCATGACGTAATGGGGGGGTGTTATCTCTTTTGTCGAAAATCAGCAGTTTTGGCTCGAACATCAAATGCCTCCAAATGGTATTTAATTAACTTCCCGGGGTGAAGAAACCCTTTTTGAGAACTCAGAGTGAGTAAATTGGCCATTTTCATGCACTTTTAACCATTCCATAAATCTTGTGTTTAGGGCTCCTGGAAGCATGAAAATCACTTTAAACATGCTAATTTTAGCTCTAACACTGATGATCCACCTACAAATGTGAACTGACGTTCAAAAATAAAACATTTGAAAACGGACCATTTTCAACATTTCTGAAGCATGACGTAATGGGGGGGTGTTATCTCTTTTGTCGAAAATCAGCCGTTTTAGCTTGAACATTAAATGCCTCCAAATGGTATTTAATTAACTTCCCGGGATGAAGAAACCTTTTTTGAGAACTCAGAGTAAGTAAATTGGCCATTTTCATGCACTTTTAACCATTCCATAAATCTGGTGTTTAGGGCCCCTGGAAGCATGAAAATCACTTTAAACATGCTAATTTTAGCTCTAACACTGATGATCCACCTACAAATGTGAACTGACGTTCAAAAATAAAACATTTGAAAACGGACCATTTTCCACATTTTGAAGCATGACGTAATGGGGGGGTGTTATCTCTTTTGTCAAAAATCAGCTGTTTTTGCTTGAACATTAAATGCCTCCAAATAGTATTTAATTCACTTCCCGAGCCCCTGGAAGCATGAAAATCACTTTAAACATGCTAATTTTAGCTCTAACACTGATGATCCACCTACAAATGTGAACTGACGTTCAAAAATAAAACATTTGAAAACGGACCATTTTCCACATTTTTGAAGCATGACGTAATGGGGGGGTGTTATCTCTTTTGTCGAAAATCATCCGTTTTAGTTCGAACATTAAATGTCTCCAACTGGTATTTAATTAACTTCCCGGGATGAAGAAACCTTTTTTGAGAACTCAGAGTGAGTAAATTGGCCATTTTCATGCACTTTTAACCATTCCATAAATCTTGTGTTTAGGGCCCCTGGAAGCATGAAAATCATTTTAAACATGCTAATTTTAGCTCTAACACTGATGATCCACCTACAAATGTGAACTGACGTTCAAAAATAAAACATTTGAAAACGGACCATTTTCCATATTTCTGAAGCATGAAGTAATGGGGGGGTGTTATCTCTTTTGTCAAAAATCAGCTGTTTTTGCTTGAACATTAAATGCCTCCAAATAGTATTTAATTCACTTCCCGAGCCCCTGGAAGCATGAAAATCACTTTAAACATGCAAATTTTAGCTCTAACACTGATGATCCACCTACAAATGTGAACTGACGTTCAAAAATAAAACATTTGAAAACGGACCAATTTCCACATTTCTGAAGCATGACGTAATGGGGGGGGGGTGTTATCTCTTTTGTCAAATATCAGCCGTTTTGGCTCGAACATTAAATGCCTCCAAATGGTATTTAATTCACTTCCCGGGGTGAAGAACCCCTTTTTGAG
Source organism: Lissotriton vulgaris (assembly GCF_964263255.1). Lineage (NCBI taxonomy): Eukaryota > Metazoa > Chordata > Amphibia > Caudata > Salamandridae > Lissotriton > Lissotriton vulgaris. The sequence goes on along the minus strand of NW_028241753.1, from coordinate 149,539 downwards.
AACTCAGAGTGAGTAAATTGGCCATTTTCATGCACTTTTAACCATTCCATAAATCTTGTGTTTAGGGCCCCTGGAAGCATGAAAATCACTTTAAACATGCTAATTTTAGCTCTAACACTGATGATCCACCTACAAATGTGAACTGACGTTCAAAATAAAACATTTGAAAACGGACCATTTTCCACATTTCTGAAGCATGACGTAATGGGGGGTGTTATCTCTTTTGTCAAAAATCAGCTGTTTTTGCTTGAACATTAAATGCCTCCAAATAGTATTTAATTCACTTCCCGAGCCCCTGGAAGCATGAAAATCACTTTAAACATGCTAATTTTAGCTCTAACACTGATGATCCACCTACATATGTGAACTGACGTTATCTCTTTTGTCGAAAATCAGCTGTTTTTGCCGGAACATTAAATGCCTACAAATAGTATTTAATTCACTTCCCGGGGTGAAGAAACCCTTTTTGAGAACTCAGAGTGAGTAAATTGGCCATTTTCATGCACTTTTAACCATTCCATAAACGGACCATTTTCCACATTTCTGAAGCATGACGTAATGGGGGGGTGTTATCTCTTTTGTCGAAAATCAGCCGTTTTGGCTCGAACATTAAATGCCTCCAAATGGTATTTAATTAACTTCCCGGGGTGAAGAAACCCTTTTTGAGAACTCAGAGTGAGTAAATTGGCCATTTTCATGCACTTTTAACCATTCCTTAAATCTTGTGTTTAGGGCCCCTGGAAGCATGAAAATCACTTTAAACATGCTAATTTTAGCTCTAACACTGATAATTCACCTACAAATGTGAACTGACGTTCAAAAATAAAACATTTGAAAACGGACCATTTTCCACATTTCTGAAGCATGACGTAATGGGGGGGTGTTATCTCTTTTGTCAAAAATCTGCTGTTTTTGCTTGAACATTAAATGCCTCCAAATAGTATTTAATTCACTTCCCGAGCCCCTGGAAGCCTGAAAATCACTTTAAACATGCTAATTTTAGCTCTAACACTGATGATCCACCTACAAATGTGAACTGACGTTCAAAAATAAAACATTTGAAAACGGACCATTTTCCACATTTCTGAAGCATGACGTAATGGGGGGGTGTTATCTCTTTTGTCGAAAATCAGCAGTTTTGGCTCGAACATCAAATGCCTCCAAATGGTATTTAATTAACTTCCCGGGGTGAAGAAACCCTTTTTGAGAACTCAGAGTGAGTAAATTGGCCATTTTCATGCACTTTTAACCATTCCATAAATCTTGTGTTTAGGGCTCCTGGAAGCATGAAAATCACTTTAAACATGCTAATTTTAGCTCTAACACTGATGATCCACCTACAAATGTGAACTGACGTTCAAAAATAAAACATTTGAAAACGGACCATTTTCAACATTTCTGAAGCATGACGTAATGGGGGGGTGTTATCTCTTTTGTCGAAAATCAGCCGTTTTAGCTTGAACATTAAATGCCTCCAAATGGTATTTAATTAACTTCCCGGGATGAAGAAACCTTTTTTGAGAACTCAGAGTAAGTAAATTGGCCATTTTCATGCACTTTTAACCATTCCATAAATCTGGTGTTTAGGGCCCCTGGAAGCATGAAAATCACTTTAAACATGCTAATTTTAGCTCTAACACTGATGATCCACCTACAAATGTGAACTGACGTTCAAAAATAAAACATTTGAAAACGGACCATTTTCCACATTTCTGAAGCATGACGTAATGGGGGGGTGTTATCTCTTTTGTCGAAAATCAGCCGTTTTTGCTCGAACATTAAATGCCTCCAAATGGTATTTAATTAACTTTCCGAGCCCCTGGAAGCATGAAAATCACTTTAAACATGCTAATTTTAGCTCTAACACTGATGATCCACCTACAAATGTGAACTGACGTTCAAAAATAAAACATTTGAAAACGGACCATTTTCCACATTTCTGAAGCATGACGTAATGGGGGGGTGTTATCTCTTTTGTCAAAAATCAGCCGTTTTAGCTCGAACATTAAATGCCTCCAAATGGTATTTAATTAACTTCCCGGGATGAAGAAACCTTTTTTGAGAACTCAGAGTGAGTAAATTGGCCATTTTCATGCACTTTTAACCATTTCATAAATCTTGTGTTTAGGGCCCCTGAAAGCATGAAAATCACTTTAAACACGCTAATTTTAGCTCTAACACTGATGATCCACCTACAAATGTGAACTGACGTTCAAAAATAAAACATTTGAAAACGGACCATTTTCCACATTTCTGAAGCATGACGTAATGGGGGGGTGTTATCTCTTTTGTCAAAAATCAGCCGTTTTAGCTCGAACATTAAATGCCTCCAAATGGTATTTAATTACCTTCCCGGGATGAAGAAACCTTTTTTGAGAACTCAGAGTGAGTAAATTGGCCATTTTCATGCACTTTTAACCATTCCATAAATCTTGTGTTTAGGGCCCCTGGAAGCATGAAAATCACTTTAAACATGCTAATTTTAGCTCTAACACTGATGATCCACCTACAAATGTGAACTGACGTTCAAAAATAAAACATTTGAAAACGGACCATTTTCCACATTTCTGAAGCATGAAGTAATGGGGGGGTGTTATCTCTTTTGTCGAAAATCAGCCGTTTTGGCTCGAACATTAAATGCCTCGAAATGGTATTTAATTAACTTCCCGGGGTGAAGAAACCCTTTTTGAGAACTCAGAGTGAGTAAATTGGCCATTTTCATGCACTTTTAACCATTCCATAAATCTTGTGTTTAGGGCCCCTGGAAGCATGAAAATCACTTTAAACATGCTAATTTTAGCTCTAACACTGATGATCCACCTACAAATGTGAACTGACGTTCAAAAATAAAACATTTGAAAACGGACCATTTTCAACATTTCTGAAGCATGACGTAATGGGGGGGTGTTATCTCTTTTGTCGAAAATCAGCCGTTTTGGCTCGAACATTAAATGCCTCCAAATGGTATTTAATTAACTTCCCGGGGTGAAGAAACCCTTTTTGAGAACTCAGAGTGAGTAAATTGGCCGTTTTCATGGACTTTTAACCATTCCATAAATCTTGTGTTTAGGGCCCCTGGAAGCATGAAAATCACTTTAAACATGCTAATTTTAGCTCTAACACTGATGATCCACCTACAAATGTGAACTGACGTTCAAAAATAAAACATTTGAAAACGGACCATTTTCCAAATTTCTGAAGCATGACGTAATGGGCGGGGTGTTATCTCTTTTGTCAAAAATCAGCTGTTTTTGCTTGAACATTAAATGCCTCCAAATAGTATTTAATTCACTTCCCGAGCCCCTGGAAGCATGAAAATCACTTTAAACATGCTAATTTTAGCTCTAACACTGCTGATCCACCTACAAATGTGAACTGACGTTCAAAAATAAACCATTTGAAAACGGACCATTTTCCACATTTCTGAAGCATGACGTAATGGGGGGGTGTTATCTCTTTTGTCGAAAATCAGCCGTTTTGGCTCGAACATTAAATGCCTCCAAATGGTATTTAATTAACTTCCCGGGGTGAAGAAACCCTTTTTGAGAACTCAGAGTGAGTAAATTGGCCATTTTCATGCACTTTTAACCATTCCATAAATCTTGTGTTTAGGGCCCCTGGAAGCATGAAAATCACTTTAAACATGCTAATTTTAGCTCTAACACTGATGATCCACCTACAAATGTGAACTGACGTTCAAAAATAAAACATTTGAAAACGGACCATTTTCCACATTTCTGAAGCATGACGTAATAGGGGGGTGTTATCTCTTTTGTCGAAAATCATCCGTTTTAGCTTGAACATTAAATGCCTCCAAATGGTATTTAATTAACTTCCCGGGATGAAGAAACCTTTTTTGAGAACTCAGAGTAAGTAAATTGGCCATTTTCATGCACTTTTAACCATTCCACAAATCTGGTGTTTAGGGCCCCTGGAAGCATGAAAATCACTTTAAACATGCTAATTTTAGCTCTAACACTGATGATCCACCTACAAATGTGAACTGACATTCAAAAATAAAACATTTGAAAACGGACCATTTTCCACATTTCTGAAGCATGACGTGATGGGGGGGGTGTTATCTCTTTTGTCGAAAATCAGCCATTTTTGCTCGAACATTAAATGCCTCCAAATGGTATTTAATTAACTTTCCGAGCCCCTGGAAGCATGAAAATCACTTTAAACATGCTAATTTTAGCTCTAACACTGATGATCCACCTACAAATGTGAACTGACGTTCAAAAATACAACATTTGAAAACGGACCATTTTCCACATTTCTGAAGCATGACGTAATGGGGGGGTGTTATCTCTTTTGTCAAAAATCAGCCGTTTTAGCTCGAACATTAAATGCCTCCAAATGGTATTTAATTAACTTCCCGGGATGAAGAAACCTTTTTTGAGAACTCAGAGTGAGTAAATTGGCCATTTTCATGCACTTTTAACCATTTCATAAATCTTGTGTTTAGGGCCCCTGAAAGCATGAAAATCACTTTAAACACGCTAATTTTAGCTCTAACACTGATGATCCACCTACAAATGTGAACTGACGTTCAAAAATAAAACATTTGAAAACGGACCATTTTCCACATTTCTGAAGCATGACGTAATGGGGGGGTGTTATCTCTTTTGTCAAAAATCAGCCGTTTTAGCTCGAACATTAAATGCCTCCAAATGGTATTTAATTACCTTCCCGGGATGAAGAAACCTTTTTTGAGAACTCAGAGTGAGTAAATTGGCCATTTTCATGCACTTTTAACCATTCCATAAATCTTGTGTTTAGGGCCCCTGGAAGCATGAAAATCACTTTAAACATGCTAATTTTAGCTCTAACACTGATGATCCACCTACAAATGTGAACTGACGTTCAAAAATAAAACATTTGAAAACGCACCATTTTCCACATTTCTGAAGCATGACGTAATGGGGGGGTGTTATCTCTTTTGTCGAAAATCAGCCGTTTTGGCTCGAACATTAAATGCCTCGAAATGGTATTTAATTAACTTCCCGGGGTGAAGAAACCCTTTTTGAGAACTCAGAGTGAGTAAATTGGCCATTTTCATGCACTTTTAACCATTCCATAAATCTTGTGTTTAGGGCCCCTGGAAGCATGAAAATCACTTTAAACATGCTAATTTTAGCTCTAACACTGATGATCCACCTACAAATGTGAACTGACGTTCAAAAATAAAACATTTGAAAAGGGACCATTTTCCACATTTCTGAAGCATGACGTAATGGGGGGGGGTGTTATCTCTTTTGTCGAAAATCAGCAGTTTTTGCTCGAACATTAAATGCCTCCAAATGGTATTTAATTAACTTCCCGAGCCCCTGGAAGCATGAAAATCACTTTAAACATGCTAATTTTAGCTCTAACACTGATGATCCACCTACAAATGTGAACTGACGTTCAAAAATAAAACATTTGAAAACGGACCATTTTCCACATTTCTGAAGCATGACGTAATGGGGGGGTGTTATCTCTTTTGTCAAAAATCAGCTGTTTTTGCTTGAACATTAAATGCCTCCAAATAGTATTTAATTCACTTCCCGAGCCCCTGGAAGCATGAAAATCACTTTAAACATGCTAATTTTAGCTCTAACACTGATGATCCACCTACAAATGTGAACTGACGTTCAAAAATAAAACATTTGAAAAAGGACCATTTTCCACATTTCTGAAGCATGACATAATGGGGGGGTGTTATCTCTTTTGTCAAAAATCAGCTGTTTTTGCTTGAACATTAAATGCCTCCAAATAGTATTTAATTCACTTCCCGAGCCCCTGGAAGCATGAAAATCACTTTAAACATGCTAATTTTAGCTCTAACACTGATGATCCACCTACAAATGTGAACTGACGTTCAAAAATAAAACATTTGAAAACGGACCATTTTCCACATTTCTGAAGCATGACGTAATGGGGGGGTGTTATCTCTTTTGTCGAAAATCAGCCGTTTTGGCTCGAACATTAAATGCCTCCAAATGGTATTTAATTAACTTCCTGGGCTGAAGAAACCCTTTTTGAGAACTCAGAGTGAGTAAATTGGCCATTTTCATGGACTTTTAACCATTCCATAAATCTTGTGTTTAGGGCCCCTGGAAGCATGAAAATCACTTTAAACATGCTAATTTTAGCTCTAACACTGATGATCCACCTACAAATGTGAACTGACGTTCAAAAATAAAACATTTGAAAACGGACCATTTTCCACATTTCTGAAGCATGACGTAATGGGGGGGTGTTATCTCTTTTGTCAAAAATCTGGTGTTTTTGCTTGAACATTAAATGCCTCCAAATAGTATTTAATTCACTTCCCGAGCCCCTGGAAGCATGAAAATCACTTTAAACATGCTAATTTTAGCTCTAACACTGATGATCCACCTACAAATGTGAACTGACGTTCAAAAATAAAACATTTGAAAACGGACCATTTTCCACATTTCTAAAGCATGACGTAATGGGGGGGTGTTATCTCTTTTGTCGAAAATCAGCCGTTTTGGCTCGAACATTAAATGCCTCCAAATGGTATTTAATTAACTTCCCGGGGTGAAGAAACCCTTTTTGAGAACTCAGAGTGAGTAAACTGGCCATTTTCATGCACTTTTAACCATTCCATAAATCTTGTGTTTAGGGCCCCTGGAAGCATGAAAATCACTTTAAACATGCTAATTTTAGCTCTAACACTGATGATCCACCTACAAATGTGAACTGACGTTCAAAAATAAAACATTTGAAAACGGACCATTTTCCACATTTCTGAAGCATGACGTAATGGGGGGTGTTATCTCTTTTGTCAAAAATCTGCTGTTTTTGCTTGAACATTAAATGCCTCCAAATAGTATTTAATTCACTTCCCGAGCCCCTGGAAGCATGAAAATCACTTTAAACATGCAAATTTTAGCTCTAACACTGATGATCCACCTACAAATGTGAACTGACGTTCAAAAATAAAACATTTGAAAACGGACCATTTTCCACATTTCTAAAGCATGACGTAATGGGGGGGTGTTATCTCTTTTTTCGAAAATCAGCCGTTTTGGCTCGAACATTAAATGCCTCGAAATGGTATTTAATTAACTTCCCGGGGTGAAGAAACCCTTTTTGAGAACTCAGAGTGAGTAAATTGGCCATTTTCATGCACTTTTAACCATTCCATAAATCTTGTGTTTAGGGCCCCTGGAAGCATGAAAATCACTTTAAACATGCTAATTTTAGCTCTAACACTGATGATCCACCTACAAATGTGAACTGACGTTCAAAAATAAAACATTTGAAAAGGGACCATTTTCCACATTTCTGAAGCATGACGTAATGGGGGGGTGTTATCTCTTTTGTCGAAAATCACCCGTTTTAGCTCGAACATTAAATGCCTCCAAATGGTATTTAATTAACTTCCCGGGATGAAGAAACCTTTTTTGAGAACTCAGAGTGAGTAAATTGGCCATTTTCATGCACTTTTAACCATTCCATAAATCTTGTGTTTAGGGCCCCTGAAAGCATGAAAATCACTTTAAACATGCTAATTTTAGCTCTAACACTGATGATCCACCTACAAATGTGAACTGACGTTCAAAAATAAAACATTTGAAAACGGACCATTTTTCACATTTCTGAAGCATGACGTAATGGGGGGATGTTATCTCTTTTGTCGAAAATCAGCCGTTTTTGCTCGAACATTAAATGCCTCCAAATGGTATTTAATTAACTTCCCGGGGTGAAGAAACCCTTTTTGAGAACTCAGAGTGAGTAAATTGGCCATTTTCATGCACTTTTAACCATTCCTTAAATCTTGTGTTTAGGGCCCCTGGAAGCATGAAAATCACTTTAAACATGCTAAATTTAGCTCTAACACTGATGATCCACCTACAAATGTGAACTGACGTTCAAAATAAAACATTTGAAAACGGACCATTTTCCACATTTCTGAAGCATGACGTAATGGGGGGTGTTATCTCTTTTGTCAAAAATCAGCTGTTTTTGCTTGAACATTAAATGCCTCCAAATAGTATTTAATTCACTTCCCGAGCCCCTGGAAGCATGAAAATCACTTTAAACATGCTAATTTTAGCTCTAACACTGATGATCCACCTACATATGTGAACTGACGTTATCTCTTTTGTCGAAAATCAGCTGTTTTTGCCGGAACATTAAATGCCTCCAAATAGTATTTAATTCACTTCCCGGGGTGAAGAAACCCTTTTTGAGAACTCAGAGTGAGTAAATTGGCCATTTTCATGCACTTTTAACCATTCCATAAACGGACCATTTTCCACATTTCTGAAGCATGACGTAATGGGGGGGTGTTATCTCTTTTGTCGAAAATCAGCCGTTTTGGCTCGAACATTAAATGCCTCCAAATGGTATTTAATTAACTTCCCGGGGTGAAGAAACCCTTTTTGAGAACTCAGAGTGAGTAAATTGGCCATTTTCATGCACTTTTAACCATTCCTTAAATCTTGTGTTTAGGGCCCCTGGAAGCATGAAAATCACTTTAAACATGCTAATTTTAGCTCTAACACTGATAATTCACCTACAAATGTGAACTGACGTTCAAAAATAAAACATTTGAAAACGGACCATTTTCCACATTTCTGAAGCATGACGTAATGGGGGGGTGTTATCTCTTTTGTCAAAAATCAGCTGTTTTTGCTTGAACATTAAATGCCTCCAAATAGTATTTAATTCACTTCCCGAGCCCCTGGAAGCCTGAAAATCACTTTAAACATGCTAATTTTAGCTCTAACACTGATGATCCACCTACAAATGTGAACTGACGTTCAAAAATAAAACATTTGAAAACGGACCATTTTCCACATTTCTGAAGCATGACGTAATGGGGGGGTGTTATCTCTTTTGTCGAAAATCAGCAGTTTTGGCTCGAACATCAAATGCCTCCAAATGGTATTTAATTAACTTCCCGGGGTGAAGAAACCCTTTTTGAGAACTCAGAGTGAGTAAATTGGCCATTTTCATGCACTTTTAACCATTCCATAAATCTTGTGTTTAGGGCTCCTGGAAGCATGAAAATCACTTTAAACATGCTAATTTTAGCTCTAACACTGATGATCCACCTACAAATGTGAACTGACGTTCAAAAATAAAACATTTGAAAACGGACCATTTTCAACATTTCTGAAGCATGACGTAATGGGGGGGTGTTATCTCTTTTGTCGAAAATCAGCCGTTTTGGCTCGAACATTAAATGCCTCCAAATGGTATTTAATTAACTTCCCGGGGTGAAGAAACCCTTTTTGAGAACTCAGAGTGAGTAAATTGGCCGTTTTCATGGACTTTTAACCATTCCATAAATCTTGTGTTTAGGGCCCCTGGAAGCATGAAAATCACTTTAAACATGCTAATTTTAGCTCTAACACTGATGATCCACCTACAAATGTGAACTGACGTTCAAAAATAAAATATTTGAAAACGGACCATTTTCCAAATTTCTGAAGCATGACGTAATGGGCGGGGTGTTATCTCTTTTGTCAAAAATCAGCTGTTTTTGCTTGAACATTAAATGCCTCCAAATAGTATTTAATTCACTTCCCGAGCCCCTGGAAGCATGAAAATCACTTTAAACATGCTAATTTTAGCTCTAACACTGCTGATCCACCTACAAATGTGAACTGACGTTCAAAAATAAACCATTTGAAAACGGACCATTTTCCACATTTCTGAAGCATGACGTAATGGGGGGGTGTTATCTCTTTTGTCGAAAATCAGCCGTTTTGGCTCGAACATTAAATGCCTCCAAATGGTATTTAATTAACTTCCCGGGGTGAAGAAACCCTTTTTGAGAACTCAGAGTGAGTAAATTGGCCATTTTCATGCACTTTTAACCATTCCATAAATCTTGTGTTTAGGGCCCCTGGAAGCATGAAAATCACTTTAAACATGCTAATTTTAGCTCTAACACTGATGATCCACCTACAAATGTGAACTGACGTTCAAAAATAAAACATTTGAAAACGGACCATTTTCCACATTTCTGAAGCATGACGTAATAGGGGGGTGTTATCTCTTTTGTCGAAAATCATCCGTTTTAGCTTGAACATTAAATGCCTCCAAATGGTATTTAATTAACTTCCCGGGATGAAGAAACCTTTTTTGAGAACTCAGAGTAAGTAAATTGGCCATTTTCATGCACTTTTAACCATTCCATAAATCTGGTGTTTAGGGCCCCTGGAAGCATGAAAATCACTTTAAACATGCTAATTTTAGCTCTAACACTGATGATCCACCTACAAATGTGAACTGACGTTCAAAAATAAAACATTTGAAAACGGACCATTTTCCACATTTCTGAAGCATGACGTAATGGGGGGGTGTTATCTCTTTTGTCGAAAATCAGCCGTTTTTGCTCGAACATTAAATGCCTCCAAATGGTATTTAATTAACTTTCCGAGCCCCTGGAAGCATGAAAATCACTTTAAACATGCTAATTTTAGCTCTAACACTGATGATCCACCTACAAATGTGAACTGACGTTCAAAAATAAAACATTTGAAAACGGACCATTTTCCACATTTCTGAAGCATGACGTAATGGGGGGGTGTTATCTCTTTTGTCAAAAATCAGCCGTTTTAGCTCGAACATTAAATGCCTCCAAATGGTATTTAATTGCCTTCCCGGGATGAAGAAACCTTTTTTGAGAACTCAGAGTGAGTAAATTGGCCATTTTCATGCACTTTTAACCATTCCATAAATCTTGTGTTTAGGGCCCCTGGAAGCATGAAAATCACTTTAAACATGCTAATTTTAGCTCTAACACTGATGATCCACCTACAAATGTGAACTGACGTTCAAAAATAAAACATTTGAAAACGGACCATTTTCCACATTTCTGAAGCATGAAGTAATGGGGGGGTGTTATCTCTTTTGTCGAAAATCAGCCGTTTTGGCTCGAACATTAAATGCCTCGAAATGGTATTTAATTAACTTCCCGGGGTGAAGAAACCCTTTTTGAGAACTCAGAGTGAGTAAATTGGCCATTTTCATGCACTTTTAACCATTTCATAAATCTTGTGTTTAGGGCCCCTGAAAGCATGAAAATCACTTTAAACACGCTAATTTTAGCTCTAACACTGATGATCCACCTACAAATGTGAACTGACGTTCAAAAATAAAACATTTGAAAACGGACCATTTTCCACATTTCTGAAGCATGACGTAATGGGGGGGTGTTATCTCTTTTGTCAAAAATCAGCCGTTTTAGCTCGAACATTAAATGCCTCCAAATGGTATTTAATTGCCTTCCCGGGATGAAGAAACCTTTTTTGAGAACTCAGAGTGAGTAAATTGGCCATTTTCATGCACTTTTAACCATTCCATAAATCTTGTGTTTAGGGCCCCTGGAAGCATGAAAATCACTTTAAACATGCTAATTTTAGCTCTAACACTGATGATCCACCTACAAATGTGAACTGACGTTCAAAAATAAAACATTTGAAAACGGACCATTTTCCACATTTCTGAAGCATGAAGTAATGGGGGGGTGTTATCTCTTTTGTCGAAAATCAGCCGTTTTGGCTCGAACATTAAATGCCTCGAAATGGTATTTAATTAACTTCCCGGGGTGAAGAAACCCTTTTTGAGAACTCAGAGTGAGTAAATTGGCCATTTTCATGCACTTTTAACCATTCCATAAATCTTGTGTTTAGGGCCCCTGGAAGCATGAAAATCACTTTAAACATGCTAATTTTAGCTCTAACACTGATGATCCACCTACAAATGTGAACTGACGTTCAAAAATAAAACATTTGAAAAGGGACCATTTTCCACATTTCTGAAGCATGACGTAATGGGGGGGTGTTATCTCTTTTGTCGAAAATCACCCGTTTTAGCTCGAACATTAAATGCCTCCAAATGGTATTTAATTAACTTCCCGGGATGAAGAAACCTTTTTTGAGAACTCAGAGTGAGTAAATTGGCCATTTTCATGCACTTTTAACCATTCCATAAATCTTGTGTTTAGGGCCCCTGAAAGCATGAAAATCACTTTAAACATGCTAATTTTAGCTCTAACACTGATGATCCACCTACAAATGTGAACTGACGTTCAAAAATAAAACATTTGAAAACGGACCATTTTTCACATTTCTGAAGCATGACGTAATGGGGGGATGTTATCTCTTTTGTCGAAAATCAGCCGTTTTTGCTCGAACATTAAATGCCTCCAAATGGTATTTAATTAACTTCCCGAGGTGAAGAAACCCTTTTTGAGAACTCAGAGTGAGTAAATTGGCCATTTTCATGCACTTTTAACCATTCCTTAAATCTTGTGTTTAGGGCCCCTGGAAGCATGAAAATCACTTTAAACATGCTAAATTTAGCTCTAACACTGATGATCCACCTACAAATGTGAACTGACGTTCAAAAATAAAACATTTGAAAACAGACCATTTTCCACATTTCTGAAGCATGAAGTAATGGAGGGGTGTTATCTCTTTTGTCAAAAATCAGCTGTTTTTGCTTGAACATTAAATGCCTCCAAATAGTATTTAATTCACTTCCCGAGCCCCTGGAAGCATGAAAATCACTTTAAACATGCTCATTTTAGCTCTAACACTGATGATCCACCTACAAATGTGAACTGACGTTCAAACATAAAACATTTGAAAACGGACCATTTTCCACATTTCTGAAGCATGACGTAATGGGGGTGTTATCTCTTTTGTCGAAAATCAGCAGTTTTGGCTCGAACATCAAATGCCTCCAAATGGTATTTAATTAACTTCCCGGGGTGAAGAAACCCTTTTTGAGAACTCAGAGTGAGTAAATTGGCCATTTTCATGCACTTTTAACCATTCCATAAATCTTGTGTTTAGGGCTCCTGGAAGCATGAAAATCACTTTAAACATGCTAATTTTAGCTCTAACACTGATGATCCACCTACAAATGTGAACTGACGTTCAAAAATAAAACATTTGAAAACGGACCATTTTCAACATTTCTGAAGCATGACGTAATGGGGGGGTGTTATCTCTTTTGTCGAAAATCAGCCGTTTTGGCTCGAACATTAAATGCCTCCAAATGGTATTTAATTAACTTCCCGGGGTGAAGAAACCCTTTTTGAGAACTCAGAGTGAGTAAATTGGCCGTTTTCATGGACTTTTAACCATTCCATAAATCTTGTGTTTAGGGCCCCTGGAAGCATGAAAATCACTTTAAACATGCTAATTTTAGCTCTAACACTGATGATCCACCTACAAATGTGAACTGACGTTCAAAAATAAAATATTTGAAAACGGACCATTTTCCAAATTTCTGAAGCATGACGTAATGGGCGGGGTGTTATCTCTTTTGTCAAAAATCAGCTGTTTTTGCTTGAACATTAAATGCCTCCAAATAGTATTTAATTCACTTCCCGAGCCCCTGGAAGCATGAAAATCACTTTAAACATGCTAATTTTAGCTCTAACACTGCTGATCCACCTACAAATGTGAACTGACGTTCAAAAATAAACCATTTGAAAACGGACCATTTTCCACATTTCTGAAGCATGACGTAATGGGGGGGTGTTATCTCTTTTGTCGAAAATCAGCCGTTTTGGCTCGAACATTAAATGCCTCCAAATGGTATTTAATTAACTTCCCGGGGTGAAGAAACCCTTTTTGAGAACTCAGAGTGAGTAAATTGGCCATTTTCATGCACTTTTAACCATTCCATAAATCTTGTGTTTAGGGCCCCTGGAAGCATGAAAATCACTTTAAACATGCTAATTTTAGCTCTAACACTGATGATCCACCTACAAATGTGAACTGACGTTCAAAAATAAAACATTTGAAAACGGACCATTTTCCACATTTCTGAAGCATGACGTAATAGGGGGTGTTATCTCTTTTGTCGAAAATCATCCGTTTTAGCTTGAACATTAAATGCCTCCAAATGGTATTTAATTAACTTCCCGGGATGAAGAAACCTTTTTTGAGAACTCAGAGTAAGTAAATTGGCCATTTTCATGCACTTTTAACCATTCCATAAATCTGGTGTTTAGGGCCCCTGGAAGCATGAAAATCACTTTAAACATGCTAATTTTAGCTCTAACACTGATGATCCACCTACAAATGTGAACTGACGTTCAAAAATAAAACATTTGAAAACGGACCATTTTCCACATTTCTGAAGCATGACGTAATGGGGGGGTGTTATCTCTTTTGTCGAAAATCAGCCGTTTTTGCTCGAACATTAAATGCCTCCAAATGGTATTTAATTAACTTCCCAAGCCCCTGGAAGCATGAAAATCACTTTAAACATGCTAATTTTAGCTCTAACACTGATGATCCACCTACAAATGTGAACTGACGTTCAAAAATAAAACATTTGAAAACGGACCATTTTCCACATTTCTGAAGCATGACGTAATGGGGGGGTGTTATCTCTTTTGTCAAAAATCAGCCGTTTTAGCTCGAACATTAAATGCCTCCAAATGGTATTTAATTGCCTTCCCGGGATGAAGAAACCTTTTTTGAGAACTCAGAGTGAGTAAATTGGCCATTTTCATGCACTTTTAACCATTCCATAAATCTTGTGTTTAGGGCCCCTGGAAGCATGAAAATCACTTTAAACATGCTAATTTTAGCTCTAACACTGATGATCCACCTACAAATGTGAACTGACGTTCAAAAATAAAACATTTGAAAACGGACCATTTTCCACATTTCTGAAGCATGAAGTAATGGGGGGGTGTTATCTCTTTTGTCGAAAATCAGCCGTTTTGGCTCGAACATTAAATGCCTCGAAATGGTATTTAATTAACTTCCCGGGGTGAAGAAACCCTTTTTGAGAACTCAGAGTGAGTAAATTGGCCATTTTCATGCACTTTTAACCATTCCATAAATCTTGTGTTTAGGGCCCCTGGAAGCATGAAAATCACTTTAAACATGCTAATTTTAGCTCTAACACTGATGATCCACCTACAAATGTGAACTGACGTTCAAAAATAAAACATTTGAAAAGGGACCATTTTCCACATTTCTGAAGCATGACGTAATGGGGGGGTGTTATCTCTTTTGTCGAAAATCACCCGTTTTAGCTCGAACATTAAATGCCTCCAAATGGTATTTAATTAACTTCCCGGGATGAAGAAACCTTTTTTGAGAACTCAGAGTGAGTAAATTGGCCATTTTCATGCACTTTTAACCATTCCATAAATCTTGTGTTTAGGGCCCCTGAAAGCATGAAAATCACTTTAAACATGCTAATTTTAGCTCTAACACTGATGATCCACCTACAAATGTGAACTGACGTTCAAAAATAAAACATTTGAAAACGGACCATTTTTCACATTTCTGAAGCATGACGTAATGGGGGGATGTTATCTCTTTTGTCGAAAATCAGCCGTTTTTGCTCGAACATTAAATGCCTCCAAATGGTATTTAATTAACTTCCCGGGGTGAAGAAACCCTTTTTGAGAACTCAGAGTGAGTAAATTGGCCATTTTCATGCACTTTTAACCATTCCTTAAATCTTGTGTTTAGGGCCCCTGGAAGCATGAAAATCACTTTAAACATGCTAAATTTAGCTCTAACACTGATGATCCACCTACAAATGTGAACTGACGTTCAAAATAAAACATTTGAAAACGGACCATTTTCCACATTTCTGAAGCATGACGTAATGGGGGGTGTTATCTCTTTTGTCAAAAATCAGCTGTTTTTGCTTGAACATTAAATGCCTCCAAATAGTATTTAATTCACTTCCCGAGCCCCTGGAAGCATGAAAATCACTTTAAACATGCTAATTTTAGCTCTAACACTGATGATCCACCTACATATGTGAACTGACGTTATCTCTTTTGTCGAAAATCAGCTGTTTTTGCCGGAACATTAAATGCCTCCAAATAGTATTTAATTCACTTCCCGGGGTGAAGAAACCCTTTTTGAGAACTCAGAGTGAGTAAATTGGCCATTTTCATGCACTTTTAACCATTCCATAAACGGACCATTTTCCACATTTCTGAAGCATGACGTAATGGGGGGGTGTTATCTCTTTTGTCGAAAATCAGCCGTTTTGGCTCGAACATTAAATGCCTCCAAATGGTATTTAATTAACTTCCCGGGGTGAAGAAACCCTTTTTGAGAACTCAGAGTGAGTAAATTGGCCATTTTCATGCACTTTTAACCATTCCTTAAATCTTGTGTTTAGGGCCCCTGGAAGCATGAAAATCACTTTAAACATGCTAATTTTAGCTCTAACACTGATAATTCACCTACAAATGTGAACTGACGTTCAAAAATAAAACATTTGAAAACGGACCATTTTCCACATTTCTGAAGCATGACGTAATGGGGGGGTGTTATCTCTTTTGTCAAAAATCAGCTGTTTTTGCTTGAACATTAAATGCCTCCAAATAGTATTTAATTCACTTCCCGAGCCCCTGGAAGCCTGAAAATCACTTTAAACATGCTAATTTTAGCTCTAACACTGATGATCCACCTACAAATGTGAACTGACGTTCAAAAATAAAACATTTGAAAACGGACCATTTTCCACATTTCTGAAGCATGACGTAATGGGGGGGTGTTATCTCTTTTGTCGAAAATCAGCAGTTTTGGCTCGAACATCAAATGCCTCCAAATGGTATTTAATTAACTTCCCGGGGTGAAGAAACCCTTTTTGAGAACTCAGAGTGAGTAAATTGGCCATTTTCATGCACTTTTAACCATTCCATAAATCTTGTGTTTAGGGCTCCTGGAAGCATGAAAATCACTTTAAACATGCTAATTTTAGCTCTAACACTGATGATCCACCTACAAATGTGAACTGACGTTCAAAAATAAAACATTTGAAAACGGACCATTTTCAACATTTCTGAAGCATGACGTAATGGGGGGGTGTTATCTCTTTTGTCGAAAATCAGCCGTTTTGGCTCGAACATTAAATGCCTCCAAATGGTATTTAATTAACTTCCCGGGGTGAAGAAACCCTTTTTGAGAACTCAGAGTGAGTAAATTGGCCGTTTTCATGGACTTTTAACCATTCCATAAATCTTGTGTTTAGGGCCCCTGGAAGCATGAAAATCACTTTAAACATGCTAATTTTAGCTCTAACACTGATGATCCACCTACAAATGTGAACTGACGTTCAAAAATAAAATATTTGAAAACGGACCATTTTCCAAATTTCTGAAGCATGACGTAATGGGCGGGGTGTTATCTCTTTTGTCAAAAATCAGCTGTTTTTGCTTGAACATTAAATGCCTCCAAATAGTATTTAATTCACTTCCCGAGCCCCTGGAAGCATGAAAATCACTTTAAACATGCTAATTTTAGCTCTAACACTGCTGATCCACCTACAAATGTGAACTGACGTTCAAAAATAAACCATTTGAAAACGGACCATTTTCCACATTTCTGAAGCATGACGTAATGGGGGGGTGTTATCTCTTTTGTCGAAAATCAGCCGTTTTGGCTCGAACATTAAATGCCTCCAAATGGTATTTAATTAACTTCCCGGGGTGAAGAAACCCTTTTTGAGAACTCAGAGTGAGTAAATTGGCCATTTTCATGCACTTTTAACCATTCCATAAATCTTGTGTTTAGGGCCCCTGGAAGCATGAAAATCACTTTAAACATGCTAATTTTAGCTCTAACACTGATGATCCACCTACAAATGTGAACTGACGTTCAAAAATAAAACATTTGAAAACGGACCATTTTCCACATTTCTGAAGCATGACGTAATAGGGGGGTGTTATCTCTTTTGTCGAAAATCATCCGTTTTAGCTTGAACATTAAATGCCTCCAAATGGTATTTAATTAACTTCCCGGGATGAAGAAACCTTTTTTGAGAACTCAGAGTAAGTAAATTGGCCATTTTCATGCACTTTTAACCATTCCATAAATCTGGTGTTTAGGGCCCCTGGAAGCATGAAAATCACTTTAAACATGCTAATTTTAGCTCTAACACTGATGATCCACCTACAAATGTGAACTGACGTTCAAAAATAAAACATTTGAAAACGGACCATTTTCCACATTTCTGAAGCATGACGTAATGGGGGGGTGTTATCTCTTTTGTCGAAAATCAGCCGTTTTGGCTCGAACATTAAATGCCTCCAAATGGTATTTAATTAACTTCCCGGGGTGAAGAACCCCTTTTTGAGAACTCAGAGTGAGTAAATTGGCCATTTTCATGCACTTTTAACCATTCCATAAATCTTGTGTTTAGGGCCCCTGGAAGCATGAAAATCACTTTAAACATGCTAATTTTAGCTCTAACACTGATGATCCACCTACAAATGTGAACTGACGTTCAAAAATAAAACATTTGAAAACGGACCATTTTCCACATTTCTGAAGCATGACGTAATAGGGGGGTGTTATCTCTTTTGTCGAAAATCATCCGTTTTAGCTTGAACATTAAATGCCTCCAAATGGTATTTAATTAACTTCCCGGGATGAAGAAACCTTTTTTGAGAACTCAGAGTAAGTAAATTGGCCATTTTCATGCACTTTTAACCATTCCACAAATCTGGTGTTTAGGGCCCCTGGAAGCATGAAAATCACTTTAAACATGCTAATTTTAGCTCTAACACTGATGATCCACCTACAAATGTGAACTGACATTCAAAAATAAAACATTTGAAAACGGACCATTTTCCACATTTCTGAAGCATGACGTGATGGGGGGGGTGTTATCTCTTTTGTCGAAAATCAGCCATTTTTGCTCGAACATTAAATGCCTCCAAATGGTATTTAATTAACTTTCCGAGCCCCTGGAAGCATGAAAATCACTTTAAACATGCTAATTTTAGCTCTAACACTGATGATCCACCTACAAATGTGAACTGACGTTCAAAAATAAAACATTTGAAAACGGACCATTTTCCACATTTCTGAAGCATGACGTAATGGGGGGGTGTTATCTCTTTTGTCAAAAATCAGCCGTTTTAGCTCGAACATTAAATGCCTCCAAATGGTATTTAATTAACTTCCCGGGATGAAGAAACCTTTTTTGAGAACTCAGAGTGAGTAAATTGGCCATTTTCATGCACTTTTAACCATTTCATAAATCTTGTGTTTAGGGCCCCTGAAAGCATGAAAATCACTTTAAACACGCTAATTTTAGCTCTAACACTGATGATCCACCTACAAATGTGAACTGACGTTCAAAAATAAAACATTTGAAAACGGACCATTTTCCACATTTCTGAAGCATGACGTAATAGGGGGGTGTTATCTCTTTTGTCGAAAATCATCCGTTTTAGCTTGAACATTAAATGCCTCCAAATGGTATTTAATTAACTTCCCGGGATGAAGAAACCTTTTTTGAGAACT
Organism: Lissotriton vulgaris; assembly: GCF_964263255.1. Taxonomy (NCBI): domain Eukaryota; kingdom Metazoa; phylum Chordata; class Amphibia; order Caudata; family Salamandridae; genus Lissotriton; species Lissotriton vulgaris. Next base: position 130,256 of record NW_028241753.1, on the reverse strand, counting down.
CAGAGTAAGTAAATTGGCCATTTTCATGCACTTTTAACCATTCCATAAATCTGGTGTTTAGGGCCCCTGGAAGCATGAAAATCACTTTAAACATGCTAATTTTAGCTCTAACACTGATGATCCACCTACAAATGTGAACTGACGTTCAAAAATAAAACATTTGAAAACGGACCATTTTCCACATTTCTGAAGCATGACGTAATGGGGGGGTGTTATCTCTTTTGTCGAAAATCAGCCGTTTTGGCTCGAACATTAAATGCCTCCAAATGGTATTTAATTAACTTCCCGGGGTGAAGAAACCCTTTTTGAGAACTCAGAGTGAGTAAATTGGCCATTTTCATGCACTTTTAACCATTCCATAAATCTTGTGTTTAGGGCCCCTGGAAGCATGAAAATCACTTTAAACATGCTAATTTTAGCTCTAACACTGATGATCCACCTACAAATGTGAACTGACGTTCAAAAATAAAACATTTGAAAACGGACCATTTTCCACATTTCTGAAGCATGACGTAATAGGGGGGTGTTATCTCTTTTGTCGAAAATCATCCGTTTTAGCTTGAACATTAAATGCCTCCAAATGGTATTTAATTAACTTCCCGGGATGAAGAAACCTTTTTTGAGAACTCAGAGTAAGTAAATTGGCCATTTTCATGCACTTTTAACCATTCCACAAATCTGGTGTTTAGGGCCCCTGGAAGCATGAAAATCACTTTAAACATGCTAATTTTAGCTCTAACACTGATGATCCACCTACAAATGTGAACTGACATTCAAAAATAAAACATTTGAAAACGGACCATTTTCCACATTTCTGAAGCATGACGTGATGGGGGGGGTGTTATCTCTTTTGTCGAAAATCAGCCATTTTTGCTCGAACATTAAATGCCTCCAAATGGTATTTAATTAACTTTCCGAGCCCCTGGAAGCATGAAAATCACTTTAAACATGCTAATTTTAGCTCTAACACTGATGATCCACCTACAAATGTGAACTGACGTTCAAAAATAAAACATTTGAAAACGGACCATTTTCCACATTTCTGAAGCATGACGTAATGGGGGGGTGTTATCTCTTTTGTCAAAAATCAGCCGTTTTAGCTCGAACATTAAATGCCTCCAAATGGTATTTAATTAACTTCCCGGGATGAAGAAACCTTTTTTGAGAACTCAGAGTGAGTAAATTGGCCATTTTCATGCACTTTTAACCATTTCATAAATCTTGTGTTTAGGGCCCCTGAAAGCATGAAAATCACTTTAAACACGCTAATTTTAGCTCTAACACTGATGATCCACCTACAAATGTGAACTGACGTTCAAAAATAAAACATTTGAAAACGGACCATTTTCCACATTTCTGAAGCATGACGTAATGGGGGGGTGTTATCTCTTTTGTCAAAAATCAGCCGTTTTAGCTCGAACATTAAATGCCTCCAAATGGTATTTAATTACCTTCCCGGGATGAAGAAACCTTTTTTGAGAACTCAGAGTGAGTAAATTGGCCATTTTCATGCACTTTTAACCATTCCATAAATCTTGTGTTTAGGGCCCCTGGAAGCATGAAAATCACTTTAAACATGCTAATTTTAGCTCTAACACTGATGATCCACCTACAAATGTGAACTGACGTTCAAAAATAAAACATTTGAAAACGCACCATTTTCCACATTTCTGAAGCATGACGTAATGGGGGGGTGTTATCTCTTTTGTCGAAAATCAGCCGTTTTGGCTCGAACATTAAATGCCTCGAAATGGTATTTAATTAACTTCCCGGGGTGAAGAAACCCTTTTTGAGAACTCAGAGTGAGTAAATTGGCCATTTTCATGCACTTTTAACCATTCCATAAATCTTGTGTTTAGGGCCCCTGGAAGCATGAAAATCACTTTAAACATGCTAATTTTAGCTCTAACACTGATGATCCACCTACAAATGTGAACTGACGTTCAAAAATAAAACATTTGAAAAGGGACCATTTTCCACATTTCTGAAGCATGACGTAATGGGGGGGTGTTATCTCTTTTGTCGAAAATCACCCGTTTTAGCTCGAACATTAAATGCCTCCAAATGGTATTTAATTAACTTCCCGGGATGAAGAAACCTTTTTTGAGAACTCAGAGTGAGTAAATTGGCCATTTTCATGCACTTTTAACCATTCCATAAATCTTGTGTTTAGGGCCCCTGAAAGCATGAAAATCACTTTAAACATGCTAATTTTAGCTCTAACACTGATGATCCACCTACAAATGTGAACTGACGTTCAAAAATAAAACATTTGAAAACGGACCATTTTTCACATTTCTGAAGCATGACGTAATGGGGGGATGTTATCTCTTTTGTCGAAAATCAGCCGTTTTTGCTCGAACATTAAATGCCTACAAATGGTATTTAATTAACTTCCCGGGGTGAAGAAACCCTTTTTGAGAACTCAGAGTGAGTAAATTGGCCATTTTCATGCACTTTTAACCATTCCTTAAATCTTGTGTTTAGGGCCCCTGGAAGCATGAAAATCACTTTAAACATGCTAAATTTAGCTCTAACACTGATGATCCACCTACAAATGTGAACTGACGTTCAAAATAAAACATTTGAAAACGGACCATTTTCCACATTTCTGAAGCATGACGTAATGGGGGGTGTTATCTCTTTTGTCAAAAATCAGCTGTTTTTGCTTGAACATTAAATGCCTCCAAATAGTATTTAATTCACTTCCCGAGCCCCTGGAAGCATGAAAATCACTTTAAACATGCTAATTTTAGCTCTAACACTGATGATCCACCTACATATGTGAACTGACGTTATCTCTTTTGTCGAAAATCAGCTGTTTTTGCCGGAACATTAAATGCCTCCAAATAGTATTTAATTCACTTCCCGGGGTGAAGAAACCCTTTTTGAGAACTCAGAGTGAGTAAATTGGCCATTTTCATGCACTTTTAACCATTCCATAAACGGACCATTTTCCACATTTCTGAAGCATGACGTAATGGGGGGGTGTTATCTCTTTTGTCGAAAATCAGCCGTTTTGGCTCGAACATTAAATGCCTCCAAATGGTATTTAATTAACTTCCCGGGGTGAAGAAACCCTTTTTGAGAACTCAGAGTGAGTAAATTGGCCATTTTCATGCACTTTTAACCATTCCTTAAATCTTGTGTTTAGGGCCCCTGGAAGCATGAAAATCACTTTAAACATGCTAATTTTAGCTCTAACACTGATAATTCACCTACAAATGTGAACTGACGTTCAAAAATAAAACATTTGAAAACGGACCATTTTCCACATTTCTGAAGCATGACGTAATGGGGGGGTGTTATCTCTTTTGTCAAAAATCAGCTGTTTTTGCTTGAACATTAAATGCCTCCAAATAGTATTTAATTCACTTCCCGAGCCCCTGGAAGCCTGAAAATCACTTTAAACATGCTAATTTTAGCTCTAACACTGATGATCCACCTACAAATGTGAACTGACGTTCAAAAATAAAACATTTGAAAACGGACCATTTTCCACATTTCTGAAGCATGACGTAATGGGGGGGTGTTATCTCTTTTGTCGAAAATCAGCAGTTTTGGCTCGAACATTAAATGCCTCCAAATGGTATTTAATTAACTTCCCGGGGTGAAGAAACCCTTTTTGAGAACTCAGAGTGAGTAAATTGGCCATTTTCATGCACTTTTAACCATTCCATAAATCTTGTGTTTAGGGCTCCTGGAAGCATGAAAATCACTTTAAACATGCTAATTTTAGCTCTAACACTGATGATCCACCTACAAATGTGAACTGACGTTCAAAAATAAAACATTTGAAAACGGACCATTTTCAACATTTCTGAAGCATGACGTAATGGGGGGGTGTTATCTCTTTTGTCGAAAATCAGCCGTTTTGGCTCGAACATTAAATGCCTCCAAATGGTATTTAATTAACTTCCCGGGGTGAAGAAACCCTTTTTGAGAACTCAGAGTGAGTAAATTGGCCGTTTTCATGGACTTTTAACCATTCCATAAATCTTGTGTTTAGGGCCCCTGGAAGCATGAAAATCACTTTAAACATGCTAATTTTAGCTCTAACACTGATGATCCACCTACAAATGTGAACTGACGTTCAAAAATAAAATATTTGAAAACGGACCATTTTCCAAATTTCTGAAGCATGACGTAATGGGCGGGGTGTTATCTCTTTTGTCAAAAATCAGCTGTTTTTGCTTGAACATTAAATGCCTCCAAATAGTATTTAATTCACTTCCCGAGCCCCTGGAAGCATGAAAATCACTTTAAACATGCTAATTTTAGCTCTAACACTGCTGATCCACCTACAAATGTGAACTGACGTTCAAAAATAAACCATTTGAAAACGGACCATTTTCCACATTTCTGAAGCATGACGTAATGGGGGGGTGTTATCTCTTTTGTCGAAAATCAGCCGTTTTGGCTCGAACATTAAATGCCTCCAAATGGTATTTAATTAACTTCCCGGGGTGAAGAAACCCTTTTTGAGAACTCAGAGTGAGTAAATTGGCCATTTTCATGCACTTTTAACCATTCCATAAATCTGGTGTTTAGGGCCCCTGGAAGCATGAAAATCACTTTAAACATGCTAATTTTAGCTCTAACACTGATGATCCACCTACAAATGTGAACTGACGTTCAAAAATAAAACATTTGAAAACGGACCATTTTCCACATTTCTGAAGCATGACGTAATGGGGGGGTGTTATCTCTTTTGTCGAAAATCAGCCGTTTTTGCTCGAACATTAAATGCCTCCAAATGGTATTTAATTAACTTTCCGAGCCCCTGGAAGCATGAAAATCACTTTAAACATGCTAATTTTAGCTCTAACACTGATGATCCACCTACAAATGTGAACTGACGTTCAAAAATAAAACATTTGAAAACGGACCATTTTCCACATTTCTGAAGCATGACGTAATGGGGGGGTGTTATCTCTTTTGTCAAAAATCAGCCGTTTTAGCTCGAACATTAAATGCCTCCAAATGGTATTTAATTAACTTCCCGGGATGAAGAAACCTTTTTTGAGAACTCAGAGTGAGTAAATTGGCCATTTTCATGCACTTTTAACCATTTCATAAATCTTGTGTTTAGGGCCCCTGAAAGCATGAAAATCACTTTAAACACGCTAATTTTAGCTCTAACACTGATGATCCACCTACAAATGTGAACTGACGTTCAAAAATAAAACATTTGAAAACGGACCATTTTCCACATTTCTGAAGCATGACGTAATGGGGGGGTGTTATCTCTTTTGTCAAAAATCAGCCGTTTTAGCTCGAACATTAAATGCCTCCAAATGGTATTTAATTGCCTTCCCGGGATGAAGAAACCTTTTTTGAGAACTCAGAGTGAGTAAATTGGCCATTTTCATGCACTTTTAACCATTCCATAAATCTTGTGTTTAGGGCCCCTGGAAGCATGAAAATCACTTTAAACATGCTAATTTTAGCTCTAACACTGATGATCCACCTACAAATGTGAACTGACGTTCAAAAATAAAACATTTGAAAACGGACCATTTTCCACATTTCTGAAGCATGAAGTAATGGGGGGGTGTTATCTCTTTTGTCGAAAATCAGCCGTTTTGGCTCGAACATTAAATGCCTCGAAATGGTATTTAATTAACTTCCCGGGGTGAAGAAACCCTTTTTGAGAACTCAGAGTGAGTAAATTGGCCATTTTCATGCACTTTTAACCATTCCATAAATCTTGTGTTTAGGGCCCCTGGAAGCATGAAAATCACTTTAAACATGCTAATTTTAGCTCTAACACTGATGATCCACCTACAAATGTGAACTGACGTTCAAAAATAAAACATTTGAAAAGGGACCATTTTCCACATTTCTGAAGCATGACGTAATGGGGGGGTGTTATCTCTTTTGTCGAAAATCACCCGTTTTAGCTCGAACATTAAATGCCTCCAAATGGTATTTAATTAACTTCCCGGGATGAAGAAACCTTTTTTGAGAACTCAGAGTGAGTAAATTGGCCATTTTCATGCACTTTTAACCATTCCATAAATCTTGTGTTTAGGGCCCCTGAAAGCATGAAAATCACTTTAAACATGCTAATTTTAGCTCTAACACTGATGATCCACCTACAAATGTGAACTGACGTTCAAAAATAAAACATTTGAAAACGGACCATTTTTCACATTTCTGAAGCATGACGTAATGGGGGGATGTTATCTCTTTTGTCGAAAATCAGCCGTTTTTGCTCGAACATTAAATGCCTCCAAATGGTATTTAATTAACTTCCCGAGGTGAAGAAACCCTTTTTGAGAACTCAGAGTGAGTAAATTGGCCATTTTCATGCACTTTTAACCATTCCTTAAATCTTGTGTTTAGGGCCCCTGGAAGCATGAAAATCACTTTAAACATGCTAAATTTAGCTCTAACACTGATGATCCACCTACAAATGTGAACTGACGTTCAAAAATAAAACATTTGAAAACAGACCATTTTCCACATTTCTGAAGCATGAAGTAATGGAGGGGTGTTATCTCTTTTGTCAAAAATCAGCTGTTTTTGCTTGAACATTAAATGCCTCCAAATAGTATTTAATTCACTTCCCGAGCCCCTGGAAGCATGAAAATCACTTTAAACATGCTCATTTTAGCTCTAACACTGATGATCCACCTACAAATGTGAACTGACGTTCAAACATAAAACATTTGAAAACGGACCATTTTCCACATTTCTGAAGCATGACGTAATGGGGGGTGTTATCTCTTTTGTCGAAAATCAGCCATTTTGGCTCGAACATTAAATGCCTCCAAATGGTATTTAATTAACTTCCCGGGGTGAAGAAACCCTTTTTGAGAAATCAGAGTGAGTAAATTGGCCATTTTCATGCACTTTTAACCATTCCATAAATCTTGTGTGTTAGGGCCCCTGGAAGCATGAAAATCACTTTAAACATGCTAATTTTAGCTCTAACACTGATGATCCACCTACAAATGTGAACTGACGTTCAAAAATAAAACATTTGAAAACGGACCATTTTCCACATTTCTGAAGCATGACGTAATGGGGGGGGTGTTATCTTTTTTGTCGAAAATCAGCCGTTTTTGCTCGAACATTAAATGCCTCCAAATAGTATTTAATTCACTTCCCGAGCCCCTGGAAGCATGAAAATCACTTTAAACATGCTAATTTTAGCTCTAACACTGATGATCCACCTACAAATGTGAACTGACGTTCAAAAATAAAACATTTGAAAACGGACCATTTTCCACATTTCTGAAGCATGACGTAATGGGGGGGTGTTATCTCTTTTGTCAAAAATCAGCTGTTTTTGCTTGAACATTAAATGCCTCCAAATAGTATTTAATTCACTTCCCGAGCCCCTGGAAGCATGAAAATCACTTTAAACATGCTCATTTTAGCTCTAACACTGATGATCCACCTACAAATGTGAACTGACGTTCAAAAATAAAACATTTGAAAACGGACCACTTTCTACAATTCTGAAGCATGACGTAATGGGGGGGTGTTATCTCTTTTGTCGAAAATCATCCGTTTTAGCTCGAACATTAAATGCCTCCAAATGGTATTTAATTAACTTCCCGGGATGAAGAAACCTTTTTTGAGAACTCAGAGTGAGTTAATTGGCCATTTTCATGCACTTTTAACCATTCCATAAATCTTGTGTTTAGGGCCCCTGGAAGCATGAAAATCACTTTAAACATGCTAATTTTAGCTCTAACACTGATGATCCACCTACAAATGTGAACTGACGTTCAAAAATAAAACATTTGAAAACGGACCATTTTCCACATTTCTGAAGCATGACGTAATGGGGGGGGGTGTTATCTCTTTTGTCGAAAATCAGCAGTTTTTGCTCGAACATTAAATGCCTCCAAATGGTATTTAATTAACTTCCCGAGCCCCTGGAAGCATGAAAATCACTTTAAACATGCTAATTTTAGCTCTAACACTGATGATCCACCTACAAATGTGAACTGACGTTCAAAAATAAAACATTTGAAAACGGACCATTTTCCACATTTCTGAAGCATGACGTAATGGGGGGGTGTTATCTCTTTTGTCAAAAATCAGCTGTTTTTGCTTGAACATTAAATGCCTCCAAATAGTATTTAATTCACTTCCCGAGCCCCTGGAAGCATGAAAATCACTTTAAACATGCTAATTTTAGCTCTAACACTGATGATCCACCTACAAATGTGAACTGACGTTCAAAAATAAAACATTTGAAAAAGGACCATTTTCCACATTTCTGAAGCATGACATAATGGGGGGGTGTTATCTCTTTTGTCAAAAATCAGCTGTTTTTGCTTGAACATTAAATGCCTCCAAATAGTATTTAATTCACTTCCCGAGCCCCTGGAAGCATGAAAATCACTTTAAACATGCTAATTTTAGCTCTAACACTGATGATCCACCTACAAATGTGAACTGACGTTCAAAAATAAAACATTTGAAAACGGACCATTTTCCACATTTCTGAAGCATGACGTAATGGGGGGGTGTTATCTCTTTTGTCGAAAATCAGCCGTTTTGGCTCGAACATTAAATGCCTCCAAATGGTATTTAATTAACTTCCTGGGCTGAAGAAACCCTTTTTGAGAACTCAGAGTGAGTAAATTGGCCATTTTCATGGACTTTTAACCATTCCATAAATCTTGTGTTTAGGGCCCCTGGAAGCATGAAAATCACTTTAAACATGCTAATTTTAGCTCTAACACTGATGATCCACCTACAAATGTGAACTGACGTTCAAAAATAAAACATTTGAAAACGGACCATTTTCCACATTTCTGAAGCATGACGTAATGGGGGGGTGTTATCTCTTTTGTCAAAAATCTGCTGTTTTTGCTTGAACATTAAATGCCTCCAAATAGTATTTAATTCACTTCCCGAGCCCCTGGAAGCATGAAAATCACTTTAAACATGCTAATTTTAGCTCTAACACTGATGATCCACCTACAAATGTGAACTGACGTTCAAAAATAAAACATTTGAAAACGGACCATTTTCCACATTTCTAAAGCATGACGTAATGGGGGGGTGTTATCTCTTTTGTCGAAAATCAGCCGTTTTGGCTCGAACATTAAATGCCTCCAAATGGTATTTAATTAACTTCCCGGGGTGAAGAAACCCTTTTTGAGAACTCAGAGTGAGTAAACTGGCCATTTTCATGCACTTTTAACCATTCCATAAATCTTGTGTTTAGGGCCCCTGGAAGCATGAAAATCACTTTAAACATGCTAATTTTAGCTCTAACACTGATGATCCACCTACAAATGTGAACTGACGTTCAAAAATAAAACATTTGAAAAGGGACCATTTTCCACATTTCTGAAGCATGACGTAATGGGGGGGTGTTATCTCTTTTGTCGAAAATCACCCGTTTTAGCTCGAACATTAAATGCCTCCAAATGGTATTTAATTAACTTCCCGGGATGAAGAAACCTTTTTTGAGAACTCAGAGTGAGTAAATTGGCCATTTTCATGCACTTTTAACCATTCCATAAATCTTGTGTTTAGGGCCCCTGAAAGCATGAAAATCACTTTAAACATGCTAATTTTAGCTCTAACACTGATGATCCACCTACAAATGTGAACTGACGTTCAAAAATAAAACATTTGAAAACGGACCATTTTTCACATTTCTGAAGCATGACGTAATGGGGGGATGTTATCTCTTTTGTCGAAAATCAGCCGTTTTTGCTCGAACATTAAATGCCTCCAAATGGTATTTAATTAACTTCCCGAGGTGAAGAAACCCTTTTTGAGAACTCAGAGTGAGTAAATTGGCCATTTTCATGCACTTTTAACCATTCCTTAAATCTTGTGTTTAGGGCCCCTGGAAGCATGAAAATCACTTTAAACATGCTAAATTTAGCTCTAACACTGATGATCCACCTACAAATGTGAACTGACGTTCAAAAATAAAACATTTGAAAACAGACCATTTTCCACATTTCTGAAGCATGAAGTAATGGAGGGGTGTTATCTCTTTTGTCAAAAATCAGCTGTTTTTGCTTGAACATTAAATGCCTCCAAATAGTATTTAATTCACTTCCCGAGCCCCTGGAAGCATGAAAATCACTTTAAACATGCTCATTTTAGCTCTAACACTGATGATCCACCTACAAATGTGAACTGACGTTCAAACATAAAACATTTGAAAACGGACCATTTTCCACATTTCTGAAGCATGACGTAATGGGGGGTGTTATCTCTTTTGTCGAAAATCAGCAGTTTTGGCTCGAACATCAAATGCCTCCAAATGGTATTTAATTAACTTCCCGGGGTGAAGAAACCCTTTTTGAGAACTCAGAGTGAGTAAATTGGCCATTTTCATGCACTTTTAACCATTCCATAAATCTTGTGTTTAGGGCTCCTGGAAGCATGAAAATCACTTTAAACATGCTAATTTTAGCTCTAACACTGATGATCCACCTACAAATGTGAACTGACGTTCAAAAATAAAACATTTGAAAACGGACCATTTTCAACATTTCTGAAGCATGACGTAATGGGGGGGTGTTATCTCTTTTGTCGAAAATCAGCCGTTTTGGCTCGAACATTAAATGCCTCCAAATGGTATTTAATTAACTTCCCGGGGTGAAGAAACCCTTTTTGAGAACTCAGAGTGAGTAAATTGGCCGTTTTCATGGACTTTTAACCATTCCATAAATCTTGTGTTTAGGGCCCCTGGAAGCATGAAAATCACTTTAAACATGCTAATTTTAGCTCTAACACTGATGATCCACCTACAAATGTGAACTGACGTTCAAAAATAAAATATTTGAAAACGGACCATTTTCCAAATTTCTGAAGCATGACGTAATGGGCGGGGTGTTATCTCTTTTGTCAAAAATCAGCTGTTTTTGCTTGAACATTAAATGCCTCCAAATAGTATTTAATTCACTTCCCGAGCCCCTGGAAGCATGAAAATCACTTTAAACATGCTAATTTTAGCTCTAACACTGCTGATCCACCTACAAATGTGAACTGACGTTCAAAAATAAACCATTTGAAAACGGACCATTTTCCACATTTCTGAAGCATGACGTAATGGGGGGGTGTTATCTCTTTTGTCGAAAATCAGCCGTTTTGGCTCGAACATTAAATGCCTCCAAATGGTATTTAATTAACTTCCCGGGGTGAAGAAACCCTTTTTGAGAACTCAGAGTGAGTAAATTGGCCATTTTCATGCACTTTTAACCATTCCATAAATCTTGTGTTTAGGGCCCCTGGAAGCATGAAAATCACTTTAAACATGCTAATTTTAGCTCTAACACTGATGATCCACCTACAAATGTGAACTGACGTTCAAAAATAAAACATTTGAAAACGGACCATTTTCCACATTTCTGAAGCATGACGTAATAGGGGGGTGTTATCTCTTTTGTCGAAAATCATCCGTTTTAGCTTGAACATTAAATGCCTCCAAATGGTATTTAATTAACTTCCCGGGATGAAGAAACCTTTTTTGAGAACTCAGAGTAAGTAAATTGGCCATTTTCATGCACTTTTAACCATTCCATAAATCTGGTGTTTAGGGCCCCTGGAAGCATGAAAATCACTTTAAACATGCTAATTTTAGCTCTAACACTGATGATCCACCTACAAATGTGAACTGACGTTCAAAAATAAAACATTTGAAAACGGACCATTTTCCACATTTCTGAAGCATGACGTAATGGGGGGGTGTTATCTCTTTTGTCGAAAATCAGCCGTTTTTGCTCGAACATTAAATGCCTCCAAATGGTATTTAATTAACTTTCCGAGCCCCTGGAAGCATGAAAATCACTTTAAACATGCTAATTTTAGCTCTAACACTGATGATCCACCTACAAATGTGAACTGACGTTCAAAAATAAAACATTTGAAAACGGACCATTTTCCACATTTCTGAAGCATGACGTAATGGGGGGGTGTTATCTCTTTTGTCAAAAATCAGCCGTTTTAGCTCGAACATTAAATGCCTCCAAATGGTATTTAATTAACTTCCCGGGATGAAGAAACCTTTTTTGAGAACTCAGAGTGAGTAAATTGGCCATTTTCATGCACTTTTAACCATTTCATAAATCTTGTGTTTAGGGCCCCTGAAAGCATGAAAATCACTTTAAACACGCTAATTTTAGCTCTAACACTGATGATCCACCTACAAATGTGAACTGACGTTCAAAAATAAAACATTTGAAAACGGACCATTTTCCACATTTCTGAAGCATGACGTAATGGGGGGGTGTTATCTCTTTTGTCAAAAATCAGCCGTTTTAGCTCGAACATTAAATGCCTCCAAATGGTATTTAATTGCCTTCCCGGGATGAAGAAACCTTTTTTGAGAACTCAGAGTGAGTAAATTGGCCATTTTCATGCACTTTTAACCATTCCATAAATCTTGTGTTTAGGGCCCCTGGAAGCATGAAAATCACTTTAAACATGCTAATTTTAGCTCTAACACTGATGATCCACCTACAAATGTGAACTGACGTTCAAAAATAAAACATTTGAAAACGGACCATTTTCCACATTTCTGAAGCATGAAGTAATGGGGGGGTGTTATCTCTTTTGTCGAAAATCAGCCGTTTTGGCTCGAACATTAAATGCCTCGAAATGGTATTTAATTAACTTCCCGGGGTGAAGAAACCCTTTTTGAGAACTCAGAGTGAGTAAATTGGCCATTTTCATGCACTTTTAACCATTCCATAAATCTTGTGTTTAGGGCCCCTGGAAGCATGAAAATCACTTTAAACATGCTAATTTTAGCTCTAACACTGATGATCCACCTACAAATGTGAACTGACGTTCAAAAATAAAACATTTGAAAAGGGACCATTTTCCACATTTCTGAAGCATGACGTAATGGGGGGGTGTTATCTCTTTTGTCGAAAATCACCCGTTTTAGCTCGAACATTAAATGCCTCCAAATGGTATTTAATTAACTTCCCGGGATGAAGAAACCTTTTTTGAGAACTCAGAGTGAGTAAATTGGCCATTTTCATGCACTTTTAACCATTCCATAAATCTTGTGTTTAGGGCCCCTGAAAGCATGAAAATCACTTTAAACATGCTAATTTTAGCTCTAACACTGATGATCCACCTACAAATGTGAACTGACGTTCAAAAATAAAACATTTGAAAACGGACCATTTTTCACATTTCTGAAGCATGACGTAATGGGGGGATGTTATCTCTTTTGTCGAAAATCAGCCGTTTTTGCTCGAACATTAAATGCCTCCAAATGGTATTTAATTAACTTCCCGAGGTGAAGAAACCCTTTTTGAGAACTCAGAGTGAGTAAATTGGCCATTTTCATGCACTTTTAACCATTCCTTAAATCTTGTGTTTAGGGCCCCTGGAAGCATGAAAATCACTTTAAACATGCTAAATTTAGCTCTAACACTGATGATCCACCTACAAATGTGAACTGACGTTCAAAAATAAAACATTTGAAAACAGACCATTTTCCACATTTCTGAAGCATGAAGTAATGGAGGGGTGTTATCTCTTTTGTCAAAAATCAGCTGTTTTTGCTTGAACATTAAATGCCTCCAAATAGTATTTAATTCACTTCCCGAGCCCCTGGAAGCATGAAAATCACTTTAAACATGCTCATTTTAGCTCTAACACTGATGATCCACCTACAAATGTGAACTGACGTTCAAACATAAAACATTTGAAAACGGACCATTTTCCACATTTCTGAAGCATGACGTAATGGGGGGTGTTATCTCTTTTGTCGAAAATCAGCCATTTTGGCTCGAACATTAAATGCCTCCAAATGGTATTTAATTAACTTCCCGGGGTGAAGAAACCCTTTTTGAGAAATCAGAGTGAGTAAATTGGCCATTTTCATGCACTTTTAACCATTCCATAAATCTTGTGTTTAGGGCCCCTGGAAGCATGAAAATCACTTTAAACATGCTAATTTTAGCTCTAACACTGATGATCCACCTACAAATGTGAACTGACGTTCAAAAATAAAACATTTGAAAACGGACCATTTTCCACATTTCTGAAGCATGACGTAATGGGGGGGGTGTTATCTTTTTTGTCGAAAATCAGCCGTTTTTGCTCGAACATTAAATGCCTCCAAATAGTATTTAATTCACTTCCCGAGCCCCTGGAAGCATGAAAATCACTTTAAACATGCTAATTTTAGCTCTAACACTGATGATCCACCTACAAATGTGAACTGACGTTCAAAAATAAAACATTTGAAAACGGACCATTTTCCACATTTCTGAAGCATGACGTAATGGGGGGGTGTTATCTCTTTTGTCAAAAATCAGCTGTTTTTGCTTGAACATTAAATGCCTCCAAATAGTATTTAATTCACTTCCCGAGCCCCTGGAAGCATGAAAATCACTTTAAACATGCTCATTTTAGCTCTAACACTGATGATCCACCTACAAATGTGAACTGACGTTCAAAAATAAAACATTTGAAAACGGACCACTTTCTACAATTCTGAAGCATGACGTAATGGGGGGGTGTTATCTCTTTTGTCGAAAATCATCCGTTTTAGCTCGAACATTAAATGCCTCCAAATGGTATTTAATTAACTTCCCGGGATGAAGAAACCTTTTTTGAGAACTCAGAGTGAGTTAATTGGCCATTTTCATGCACTTTTAACCATTCCATAAATCTTGTGTTTAGGGCCCCTGGAAGCATGAAAATCACTTTAAACATGCTAATTTTAGCTCTAACATTGATGATCCACCTACAAATGTGAACTGACGTTCAAAAATAAAACATTTGAAAACGGACCATTTTCCACATTTCTGAAGCATGACGTAATGGGGGGGGGTGTTATCTCTTTTGTCGAAAATCAGCAGTTTTTGCTCGAACATTAAATGCCTCCAAATGGTATTTAATTAACTTCCCGAGCCCCTGGAAGCATGAAAATCACTTTAAACATGCTAATTTTAGCTCTAACACTGATGATCCACCTACAAATGTGAACTGACGTTCAAAAATAAAACATTTGAAAACGGACCATTTTCCACATTTCTGAAGCATGACGTAATGGGGGGGTGTTATCTCTTTTGTCAAAAATCAGCTGTTTTTGCTTGAACATTAAATGCCTCCAAATAGTATTTAATTCACTTCCCGAGCCCCTGGAAGCATGAAAATCACTTTAAACATGCTAATTTTAGCTCTAACACTGATGATCAACCTACAAATGTGAACTGACGTTCAAAAATAAAACATTTGAAAAAGGACCATTTTCCACATTTCTGAAGCATGACGTAATGGGGGGGTGTTATCTCTTTTGTCAAAAATCAGCTGTTTTTGCTTGAACATTAAATGCCTCCAAATAGTATTTAATTCACTTCCCGAGCCCCTGGAAGCATGAAAATCACTTTAAACATGCTAATTTTAGCTCTAACACTGATGATCCACCTACAAATGTGAACTGACTTTCAAAAATAAAACATTTGAAAACGGACCATTTTCCACATTTCTGAAGCATGACGTAATGGGGGGGTGTTATCTCTTTTGTCGAAAATCAGCCGTTTTGGCTCGAACATTAAATGCCTCCAAATGGTATTTAATTAACTTCCTGGGCTGAAGAAACCCTTTTTGAGAACTCAGAGTGAGTAAATTGGCCATTTTCATGGACTTTTAACCATTCCATAAATCTTGTGTTTAGGGCCCCTGGAAGCATGAAAATCACTTTAAACATGCTAATTTTAGCTCTAACACTGATGATCCACCTACAAATGTGAACTGACGTTCAAAAATAAAACATTTGAAAACGGACCATTTTCCACATTTCTGAAGCATGACGTAATGGGGGGGTGTTATCTCTTTTGTCAAAAATCTGCTGTTTTTGCTTGAACATTAAATGCCTCCAAATAGTATTTAATTCACTTCCCGAGCCCCTGGAAGCATGAAAATCACTTTAAACATGCTAATTTTAGCTCTAACACTGATGATCCACCTACAAATGTGAACTGACGTTCAAAAATAAAACATTTGAAAACGGACCATTTTCCACATTTCTAAAGCATGACGTAATGGGGGGGTGTTATCTCTTTTGTCGAAAATCAGCCGTTTTGGCTCGAACATTAAATGCCTCCAAATGGTATTTAATTAACTTCCCGGGGTGAAGAAACCCTTTTTGAGAACTCAGAGTGAGTAAACTGGCCATTTTCATGCACTTTTAACCATTCCATAAATCTTGTGTTTAGGGCCCCTGGAAGCATGAAAATCACTTTAAACATGCTAATTTTAGCTCTAACACTGATGATCCACCTACAAATGTGAACTGACGTTCAAAAATAAAACATTTGAAAACGGACCATTTTCCACATTTCTGAAGCATGACGTAATGGGGGGTGTTATCTCTTTTGTCAAAAATCTGCTGTTTTTGCTTGAACATTAAATGCCTCCAAATAGTATTTAATTCACTTCCCGAGCCCCTGGAAGCATGAAAATCACTTTAAACATGCAAATTTTAGCTCTAACACTGATGATCCACCTACAAATGTGAACTGACGTTCAAAAATAAAACATTTGAAAACGGACCATTTTCCACATTTCTAAAGCATGACGTAATGGGGGGGTGTTATCTCTTTTTTCGAAAATCAGCCGTTTTGGCTCGAACATTAAATGCCTCCAAATGGTATTTAATTAACTTCCCGGGGTGAAGAAACCCTTTTTGAGAACTCAGAGTGAGTAAATTGGCTATTTTCATGCACTTTTAACCATTCCATAAATCTTGTGTTTAGGGCCCCTGGAAGCATGAAAATCACTTTAAACATGCTAATTTTAGCTCTAACACTGATGATCCACCTACAAATGTGAACTGACGTTCAAAAATATAACATTTGAAAACGGACCATTTTCCACATTTCTGAAGCATGACGTAATAGGGGGGTGTTATCTCTTTTGTCGAAAATCATCCGTTTTAGCTCGAACATTAAATGCCTCCAAATGGTATTTAATTAACTTCCCGGGATGAAGAAACCTTTTTTGAGAACTCAGAGTAAGTAAATTGGCCGTTTTCATGCACTTTTAACCATTCCATAAATCTTGTGTTTAGGGCCCCTGGAAGCATGAAAATCACTTTAAACATGCTAATTTTAGCTCTAACACTGATGATCCAACCACAAATGTGAACTGACGTTCAAAAATAAAACATTTGAAAACGGACCATTTTTCACATTTCTGAAGCATGACGTAATGGGGGGGTGTTATCTCTTTTGTCGAAAATCAGCCGTTTTTGCTCGAACATTAAATGCCTCCAAATGGTATTTAATTAACTTCCCGAGCCCCTGGAAGCATGAAAATCACTTTAAACATGCTAATTTTAGCTCTAACACTGATGATCCACCTACAAATGTGAACTGACGTTCAAAAATAAAACATTTGAAAAGGTCCATTTTCCACATTTCTGAAGCATGACGTAATGGGGGGGTGTTATCTCTTTTGTCGAAAATCAGCCGTTTTAGCTCGAACATTAAATGCCTCCGAATGGTATTTAATTAACTTACCGGGATGAAGAAACCTTTTTTGAGAACTCAGAGTGAGTAAATTGGCCATTTTCATGCACTTTTAACCATTTCATAAATCTTGTGTTTAGGGCCCCTGAAAGCATGAAAATCACTTTAAACATGCTAATTTTAGCTCTAACACTGATGATCCACCTACAAACGTGAACTGACGTTCAAAAATAAAACATTTGAAAACGGACCATTTTCCACATTTCTAAAGCATGACGTAATGGGGGGGTGTTATCTCTTTTGTCAAAAATCAGCCGTTTTTGCTCGAACATTAAATGCCTCCAAATGGTATTTAATTAACTTCCCCGGGTGAAGAAAACCTTTTTGAGAACTCAGAGTGATTAAATTGGCCATTTTCATGCACTTTTAACCATTCCTTAAATCTTGTGTTTAGGGCCCCTGGAAGCATGAAAATCACTTTAAACATGCTAATTTTAGCTCTAACACTGATGATTCACCTACAAATGTGAACTGGCGTTCAAAAAAAACATTTGAAAACGGACCATTTTCCACATTTCTGAAGCATGACGTAATGGGGGGGTGTTATCTCTTTTGTCAAAAATCAGCTGTTTTTGCTTGAACATTAAATGCCTCCAAATAGTATTTAATTCACTTCCTGAGCCCCTGGAAGCATGAAAATCACTTTAAACATGCTAATTTTAGCTCTAACACTGATGATCCACCTACAAATGTGAACTGACGTTCAAAAATAAAACATTTGAAAACGGACCATTTTCCACATTTCTGAAGCATGACGTAATGGGGGGGTGTTATCTCTTTTGTCGAAAATCAGCCGTTTTGGCTCGAACATTAAATGCCTCCAAATGGTATTTAATTAACTTCCCGGGGTGAAGAACCCCTTTTTGAGAACTCAGAGTGAGTAAATTGGCCATTTTCATGCACTTTTAACCATTCTATAAATCTTGTGTTTAGGGCCCCTAGAAGCATGAAAATCACTTTAAACATGCTAATTTTAGCTCTAACACTGATGATCCACCTACAAATGTGAACTGACGTTCAAAAATAAAACATTTGAAAACAGACCATTTTCCACATTTCTGAAGCATGACGTAATGGGGGGTGTTATCTCTTTTGTCAAAAATCAGCTGTTTTTGCTTGAACATTAAATGCCTCCAAATAGTATTTAATTCACTTCCCGGGATGAAGAAACCTTTTTTGAGAACTCAGAGTAAGTAAATTGGCCGTTTTCATGCACTTTTAACCATTCCATAAATCTTGTGTTTAGGGCCCCTGGAAGCATGAAAATCACTTTAAACATGCTAATTTTAGCTCTAACACTGATGATCCAACCACAAATGTGAACTGACGTTCAAAAATAAAACATTTGAAAACGGACCATTTTTCACATTTCTGAAGCATGACGTAATGGGGGGGTGTTATCTCTTTTGTCGAAAATCAGCCGTTTTTGCTCGAACATTAAATGCCTCCAAATGGTATTTAATTAACTTCCCGAGCCCCTGGAAGCATGAAAATCACTTTAAACATGCTAATTTTAGCTCTAACACTGATGATCCACCTACAAATGTGAACTGACGTTCAAAAATAAAACATTTGAAAAGGTCCATTTTCCACATTTCTGAAGCATGACGTAATGGGGGGGTGTTATCTCTTTTGTCGAAAATCAGCCGTTTTAGCTCGAACATTAAATGCCTCCAAATGGTATTTAATTAACTTCCCCGGGTGAAGAAAACCTTTTTGAGAACTCAGAGTGATTAAATTGGCCATTTTCATGCACTTTTAACCATTCCTTAAATCTTGTGTTTAGGGCCCCTGGAAGCATGAAAATCACTTTAAACATGCTAATTTTAGCTCTAACACTGATGATTCACCTACAAATGTGAACTGGCGTTCAAAAAAAACATTTGAAAACGGACCATTTTCCACATTTCTGAAGCATGACGTAATGGGGGGGTGTTATCTCTTTTGTCAAAAATCAGCTGTTTTTGCTTGAACATTAAATGCCTCCAAATAGTATTTAATTCACTTCCTGAGCCCCTGGAAGCATGAAAATCACTTTAAACATGCTAATTTTAGCTCTAACACTGATGATCCACCTACAAATGTGAACTGACGTTCAAAAATAAAACATTTGAAAACGGACCATTTTCCACATTTCTGAAGCATGACGTAATGGGGGGGTGTTATCTCTTTTGTCGAAAATCAGCCGTTTTGGCTCGAACATTAAATGCCTCCAAATGGTATTTAATTAACTTCCCGGGGTGAAGAACCCCTTTTTGAGAACTCAGAGTGAGTAAATTGGCCATTTTCATGCACTTTTAACCATTCTATAAATCTTGTGTTTAGGGCCCCTGGAAGCATGAAAATCACTTTAAACATGCTAATTTTAGCTCTAACACTGATGATCCACCTACAAATGTGAACTGACGTTCAAAAATAAAACATTTGAAAACAGACCATTTTCCACATTTCTGAAGCATGACGTAATGGGGGGTTTTATCTCTTTTGTCAAAAATCAGCTGTTTTTGCTTGAACATTAAATGCCTCCAAATAGTATTTAATTCACTTCCCGAGCCCCTGGAAGCATGAAAATCACTTTAAACATGCTAATTTTAGCTCTAACACTGATGATCCACCTACAAATGTGAACTGACGTTCAAAAATAAAACATTTGAAAACGGACCATTTTCCACATTTCTAAAGCATGACGTAATGGGGGGGTGTTATCTCTTTTGTCGATAATCAGCCGTTTTGGCTCGAACATTAAATGCCTCCAAATGGTATTTAATTAACTTCCCGGGGTGAAGAAACCCTTTTTGAGAACTCAGAGTGAGTAAATTGGCCATTTTCATGCACTTTTAACCATTCCATAAATCTTGTGTTTAGGGCCCCTGGAAGCATGAAAATCACTTTAAACATGCTAATTTTAGCTCTAACACTGATGATCCACCTACAAATGTGAACTGACGTTCAAAAATAAAACATTTGAAAACGGACCATTTTCCACATTTCTGAAGCATGACGTAATAGGGGGGTGTTATCTCTTTTGTTGAAAATCATCCGTTTTAGCTCGAACATTAAATGCCTCCAAATGGTATTTAATTAACTTCCCGGGATGAAGAAACCTTTCTTGAGAACTCAGAGTAAGTAAATTGGCCATTTTCATGCACTTTTAACCATTCCATAAATCTTGTGTTTAGGGCCCCTGGAAGCATGAAAATCACTTTAAACATGCTAATTTTAGCTCTAACACTGATGATCCAACCACAAATGTGAACTGACGTTCAAAAATAAAACATTTGAAAACGGACCATTTTCCACATTTCTGAAGCATGACGTAATGGGGGGGTGTTATCTCTTTTGTCGAAAATCAGCCGTTTTTGCTCGAACATTAAATGCCTCCAAATGGTATTTAATTAACTTCCCGAGCCCCTGGAAGCATGAAAATCACTTTAAACATGCTAATTTTAGCTCTAACACTGATGATCCACCTACAAACGTGAACTGACGTTCAAAAATAAAACATTTGAAAACGGACCATTTTCCACATTTCTGAAGCATGACGTAATGGGGGGGTATTATCTCTTTTGTCAAAAATCAGCTGTTTTTGCTTGAACATTAAATGCCTCCAAATAGTATTTAATTCACTTCCCGAGCCCCTGGAAGCATGAAAATCACTTTAAACATGCTAATTTTAGCTCTAACACTGATGATCCACCTACAAATGTGAACTGACGTTCAAAAATAAAACATTTGAAAACGGACCATTTTCCACATTTCTGAAGCATGACGTAATGGGGGGGTGTTATCTCTTTTGTCGAAAATCATCCGTTTTAGCTCGAACATTAAATGCCTCCAAATGGTATTTAATTAACTTCCCGGGATGAAGAAACCTTTTTTGAGAACTCAGAGTGAGTAAATTGGCCATTTTCATGCACTTTTAACCATTCCATAAATCTTGTGTTTAGGGCCCCTGAAAGCATGAAAATCACTTTAAACATGCTAATTTTAGCTGTAACACTGATGATCCACCTACAAACGTGAACTGACGTTCAAAAATAAAACATTTGAAAACGGACCATTTTCCACATTTCTGAAGCATGACGTAATGGGGGGGTGTTATCTCTTTTGACGAAAACCAGCCATTTTTGCTCGAACATTAAATGCCTCCAAATGGTATTTAATTAACTTCCCGGGGTGAAGAAACCCTTTTTGAGAACTCAGAGTGAGTAAATTGGCCATTTTCATGCACTTTTAACCATTCCATAAATCTTGTGTTTAGGGCCCCTGGAAGCATGAAAATCACTTTAAACATGCTAATTTTAGCTCTAACACTGATGATCCACCTACAAATGTGAACTGACGTTCAAAAATAAAACATTTGAAAACGGACCATTTTCCACATTTCTGAAGCATGAAGTAATCGGGGGGTGTTATCTCTTTTGTCAAAAATCAGCTGTTTTTGCTTGAACATAAATGCCTCCAATTAGTATTTAATTCACTTCCCGAGCCCCTGGAAGCATGAAAATCACTTTAAACATGCTAATTTTAGCTCTAACACTGATGATCCACCTACAAATGTGAACTGACGTTCAAAAATAAAACATTTGAAAACGGACCATTTTCCACATTTCTGAAGCATGACGTAATGGGGGGGTGTTATCTCTTTTGTCGAAAATCAGCCGTTTTTGCTCGAACATTAAATGCCTCCAAATGGTATTTAATTAACTTCCCGAGCCCCTGGAAGCATGAAAATCACTTTAAACATGCTAATTTTAGCTCTAACACTGATGATCCACCTACAAATGTGAACTGACGTTCAAAAATAAAACATTTGAAAACGGACCATTTTCCAAATTTCTAAAGCATGACGTAATGGGGGGGTGTTATCTCTTTTGTCGAAAATCAGCCGTTTTGGCTCGAACATTAAATGCCTCCAAATGGTATTTAATTAACTTCCTGGGCTGAAGAAACCCTTTTTGAGAACTCAGAGTGAGTAAATTGGCCATTTTCATGGACTTTTAACCATTCCATAAATCTTGTGTTTAGGGCCCCTGGAAGCATGAAAATCACTTTAAACATGCTAATTTTAGCTCTAACACTGATGATCCACCTACAAATGTGAACTGACGTTCAAAAATAAAACATTTGAAAACGGACCATTTTCCACATTTCTGAAGCATGACGTAATGGGGGGGTGTTATCTCTTTTGTCAAAAATCTGCTGTTTTTGCTTGAACATTAAATGCCTCCAAATAGTATTTAATTCACTTCCCGAGCCCCTGGAAGCATGAAAATCACTTTAAACATGCTAATTTTAGCTCTAACACTGATGATCCACCTACAAATGTGAACTGACGTTCAAAAATAAAACATTTGAAAACGGACCATTTTCCACATTTCTAAAGCATGACGTAATGGGGGGGTGTTATCTCTTTTGTCGAAAATCAGCCGTTTTGGCTCGAACATTAAATGCCTCCAAATGGTATTTAATTAACTTCCCGGGGTGAAGAAACCCTTTTTGAGAACTCAGAGTGAGTAAACTGGCCATTTTCATGCACTTTTAACCATTCCATAAATCTTGTGTTTAGGGCCCCTGGAAGCATGAAAATCACTTTAAACATGCTAATTTTAGCTCTAACACTGATGATCCACCTACAAATGTGAACTGACGTTCAAAAATAAAACATTTGAAAACGGACCATTTTCCACATTTCTGAAGCATGACGTAATGGGGGGTGTTATCTCTTTTGTCAAAAATCTGCTGTTTTTGCTTGAACATTAAATGCCTCCAAATAGTATTTAATTCACTTCCCGAGCCCCTGGAAGCATGAAAATCACTTTAAACATGCTAATTTTAGCTCTAACACTGATGATCCACCTACAAATGTGAACTGACGTTCAAAAATAAAACATTTGAAAACGGACCATTTTCCACATTTCTAAAGCATGACGTAATGGGGGGGTGTTATCTCTTTTTTCGAAAATCAGCCGTTTTGGCTCGAACATTAAATGCCTCCAAATGGTATTTAATTAACTTCCCGGGGTGAAGAAACCCTTTTTGAGAACTCAGAGTGAGTAAATTGGCTATTTTCATGCACTTTTAACCATTCCATAAATCTTGTGTTTAGGGCCCCTGGAAGCATGAAAATCACTTTAAACATGCTAATTTTAGCTCTAACACTGATGATCCACCTACAAATGTGAACTGACGTTCAAAAATATAACATTTGAAAACGGACCATTTTCCACATTTCTGAAGCATGACGTAATAGGGGGGTGTTATCTCTTTTGTCGAAAATCATCCGTTTTAGCTCGAACATTAAATGCCTCCAAATGGTATTTAATTAACTTCCCGGGATGAAGAAACCTTTTTTGAGAACTCAGAGTAAGTAAATTGGCCGTTTTCATGCACTTTTAACCATTCCATAAATCTTGTGTTTAGGGCCCCTGGAAGCATGAAAATCACTTTAAACATGCTAATTTTAGCTCTAACACTGATGATCCAACCACAAATGTGAACTGACGTTCAAAAATAAAATATTTGAAAACGGACCATTTTTCACATTTCTGAAGCATGACGTAATGGGGGGGTGTTATCTCTTTTGTCGAAAATCAGCCGTTTTTGCTCGAACATTAAATGCCTCCAAATGGTATTTAATTAACTTCCCGAGCCCCTGGAAGCATGAAAATCACTTTAAACATGCTAATTTTAGCTCTAACACTGATGATCCACCTACAAATGTGAACTGACGTTCAAAAATAAAACATTTGAAAAGGTCCATTTTCCACATTTCTGAAGCATGACGTAATGGGGGGGTGTTATCTCTTTTGTCGAAAATCAGCCGTTTTAGCTCGAACATTAAATGCCTCCGAATGGTATTTAATTAACTTCCCGGGATGAAGAAACCTTTTTTGAGAACTCAGAGTGAGTAAATTGGCCATTTTCATGCACTTTTAACCATTTCATAAATCTTGTGTTTAGGGCCCCTGAAAGCATGAAAATCACTTTAAACATGCTAATTTTAGCTCTAACACTGATGATCCACCTACAAACGTGAACTGACGTTCAAAAATAAAACATTTGAAAACGGACCATTTTCCACATTTCTAAAGCATGACGTAATGGGGGGGTGTTATCTCTTTTGTCAAAAATCAGCCGTTTTTGCTCGAACATTAAATGCCTCCAAATGGTATTTAATTAACTTCCCCGGGTGAAGAAAACCTTTTTGAGAACTCAGAGTGATTAAATTGGCCATTTTCATGCACTTTTAACCATTCCTTAAATCTTGTGTTTAGGGCCCCTGGAAGCATGAAAATCACTTTAAACATGCTAATTTTAGCTCTAACACTGATGATTCACCTACAAATGTGAACTGGCGTTCAAAAAAAACATTTGAAAACGGACCATTTTCCACATTTCTGAAGCATGACGTAATGGGGGGGTGTTATCTCTTTTGTCAAAAATCAGCTGTTTTTGCTTGAACATTAAATGCCTCCAAATAGTATTTAATTCACTTCCTGAGCCCCTGGAAGCATGAAAATCACTTTAAACATGCTAATTTTAGCTCTAACACTGATGATCCACCTACAAATGTGAACTGACGTTCAAAAATAAAACATTTGAAAACGGACCATTTTCCACATTTCTGAAGCATGACGTAATGGGGGGGTGTTATCTCTTTTGTCGAAAATCAGCCGTTTTGGCTCGAACATTAAATGCCTCCAAATGGTATTTAATTAACTTCCCGGGGTGAAGAACCCCTTTTTGAGAACTCAGAGTGAGTAAATTGGCCATTTTCATGCACTTTTAACCATTCTATAAATCTTGTGTTTAGGGCCCCTGGAAGCATGAAAATCACTTTAAACATGCTAATTTTAGCTCTAACACTGATGATCCACCTACAAATGTGAACTGACGTTCAAAAATAAAACATTTGAAAACAGACCATTTTCCACATTTCTGAAGCATGACGTAATGGGGGGTTTTATCTCTTTTGTCAAAAATCAGCTGTTTTTGCTTGAACATTAAATGCCTCCAAATAGTATTTAATTCACTTCCCGAGCCCCTGGAAGCATGAAAATCACTTTAAACATGCTAATTTTAGCTCTAACACTGATGATCCACCTACAAATGTGAACTGACGTTCAAAAATAAAACATTTGAAAACGGACCATTTTCCACATTTCTAAAGCATGACATAATGGGGGGGTGTTATCTCTTTTGTCGAAAATCAGCCGTTTTGGCTCGAACATTAAATGCCTCCAAATGGTATTTAATTAACTTCCCGGGGTGAAGAAACCCTTTTTGAGAACTCAGAGTGAGTAAATTGGCCATTTTCATGCACTTTTAACCATTCCATAAATCTTGTGTTTAGGGCCCCTGGAAGCATGAAAATCACTTTAAACATGCTAATTTTAGCTCTAACACTGATGATCCACCTACAAATGTGAACTGACGTTCAAAAATAAAACATTTGAAAACGGACCATTTTCCACATTTCTGAAGCATGACGTAATAGGGGGGTGTTATCTCTTTTGTTGAAAATCATCCGTTTTAGCTCGAACATTAAATGCCTCCAAATGGTATTTAATTAACTTCCCGGGATGAAGAAACCTTTCTTGAGAACTCAGAGTAAGTAAATTGGCCATTTTCATGCACTTTTAACCATTCCATAAATCTTGTGTTTAGGGCCCCTGGAAGCATGAAAATCACTTTAAACATGCTAATTTTAGCTCTAACACTGATGATCCAACCACAAATGTGAACTGACGTTCAAAAATAAAACATTTGAAAACGGACCATTTTCCACATTTCTGAAGCATGACGTAATGGGGGGGTGTTATCTCTTTTGTCGAAAATCAGCCGTTTTTGCTCGAACATTAAATGCCTCCAAATGGTATTTAATTAACTTCCCGAGCCCCTGGAAGCATGAAAATCACTTTAAACATGCTAATTTTAGCTCTAACACTGATGATCCACCTACAAACGTGAACTGACGTTCAAAAATAAAACATTTGAAAACGGACCATTTTCCACATTTCTGAAGCATGACGTAATGGGGGGGTATTATCTCTTTTGTCAAAAATCAGCTGTTTTTGCTTGAACATTAAATGCCTCCAAATAGTATTTAATTCACTTCCCGAGCCCCTGGAAGCATGAAAATCACTTTAAACATGCTAATTTTAGCTCTAACACTGATGATCCACCTACAAATGTGAACTGACGTTCAAAAATAAAACATTTGAAAACGGACCATTTTCCACATTTCTGAAGCATGACGTAATGGGGGGGTGTTATCTCGTTTGTCGAAAATCATCCGTTTTAGCTCGAACATTAAATGCCTCCAAATGGTATTTAATTAACTTCCCGGGATGAAGAAACCTTTTTTGAGAACTCAGAGTGAGTAAATTGGCCATTTTCATGCACTTTTAACCATTCCATAAATCTTGTGTTTAGGGCCCCTGAAAGCATGAAAATCACTTTAAACATGCTAATTTTAGCTGTAACACTGATGATCCACCTACAAACGTGAACTGACGTTCAAAAATAAAACATTTGAAAACGGACCATTTTCCACATTTCTGAAGCATGACGTAATGGGGGGGTGTTATCTCTTTTGACGAAAACCAGCCATTTTTGCTCGAACATTAAATGCCTCCAAATGGTATTTAATTAACTTCCCGGGGTGAAGAAACCCTTTTTGAGAACTCAGAGTGAGTAAATTGGCCATTTTCATGCACTTTTAACCATTCCATAAATCTTGTGTTTAGGGCCCCTGGAAGCATGAAAATCACTTTAAACATGCTAATTTTAGCTCTAACACTGATGATCCACCTACAAATGTGAACTGACGTTCAAAAATAAAACATTTGAAAACGGACCATTTTCCACATTTCTGAAGCATGAAGTAATGGGGGGGTGTTATCTCTTTTGTCAAAAATCAGCTGTTTTTGCTTGAACATAAATGCCTCCAATTAGTATTTAATTCACTTCCCGAGCCCCTGGAAGCATGAAAATCACTTTAAACATGCTAATTTTAGCTCTAACACTGATGATCCACCTACAAATGTGAACTGACGTTCAAAAATAAAACATTTGAAAACGGACCATTTTCCACATTTCTGAAGCATGACGTAATGGGGGGGTGTTATCTCTTTTGTCGAAAATCAGCCGTTTTTGCTCGAACATTAAATGCCTCCAAATGGTAATTAATTAACTTCCCGAGCCCCTGGAAGCATGAAAATCACTTTAAACATGCTAATTTTAGCTCTAACACTGATGATCCACCTACAAATGTGAACTGACGTTCAAAAATAAAACATTTGAAAACGGACCATTTTCCACATTTCTAAAGCATGACGTAATGGGGGGGTGTTATCTCTTTTGTCGAAAATCAGCCGTTTTGGCTCGAACATTAAATGCCTCCAAATGGTATTTAATTAACTTCCTGGGCTGAAGAAACCCTTTTTGAGAACTCAGAGTGAGTAAATTGGCCATTTTCATGGACTTTTAACCATTCCATAAATCTTGTGTTTAGGGCCCCTGGAAGCATGAAAATCACTTTAAACATGCTAATTTTAGCTCTAACACTGATGATCCACCTACAAATGTGAACTGACGTTCAAAAATAAAACATTTGAAAACGGACCATTTTCCACATTTCTGAAGCATGACGTAATGGGGGGTGTTATCTCTTTTGTCAAAAATCTGCTGTTTTTGCTTGAACATTAAATGCCTCCAAATAGTATTTAATTCACTTCCAGAGCCCCTGGAAGCATGAAAATCACTTTAAACATGCTAATTTTAGCTCTAACACTGATGATCCACCTACAAATGTGAACTGACGTTCAAAAATA
This sequence comes from Lissotriton vulgaris, assembly GCF_964263255.1. Taxonomy (NCBI): domain Eukaryota; kingdom Metazoa; phylum Chordata; class Amphibia; order Caudata; family Salamandridae; genus Lissotriton; species Lissotriton vulgaris. Next base: position 101,926 of record NW_028241753.1, on the reverse strand, counting down.
AAACATTTGAAAACGGACCATTTTCCACATTTCTAAAGCATGACGTAATGGGGGGGTGTTATCTCTTTTGTCGAAAATCAGCCGTTTTGGCTCGAACATTAAATGCCTCCAAATGGTATTTAATTAACTTCCCGGGGTGAAGAAACCCTTTTTGAGAACTCAGAGTGAGTAAACTGGCCATTTTCATGCACTTTTAACCATTCCATAAATCTTGTGTTTAGGGCCCCTGGAAGCATGAAAATCACTTTAAACATGCTAATTTTAGCTCTAACACTGATGATCCACCTACAAATGTGAACTGACGTTCAAAAATAAAACATTTGAAAACGGACCATTTTCCACATTTCTGAAGCATGACGTAATGGGGGGGTGTTATCTCTTTTTTCGAAAATCAGCCGTTTTGGCTCGAACATTAAATGCCTCCAAATGGTATTTAATTAACTTCCCGGGGTGAAGAAACCCTTTTTGAGAACTCAGAGTGAGTAAATTGGCTATTTTCATGCACTTTTAACCATTCCATAAATCTTGTGTTTAGGGCCCCTGGAAGCATGAAAATCACTTTAAACATGCTAATTTTAGCTCTAACACTGATGATCCACCTACAAATGTGAACTGACGTTCAAAAATATAACATTTGAAAACGGACCATTTTCCACATTTCTGAAGCATGACGTAATAGGGGGGTGTTATCTCTTTTGTCGAAAATCATCCGTTTTAGCTCGAACATTAAATGCCTCCAAATGGTATTTAATTAACTTCCCGGGATGAAGAAACCTTTTTTGAGAACTCAGAGTAAGTAAATTGGCCGTTTTCATGCACTTTTAACCATTCCATAAATCTTGTGTTTAGGGCCCCTGGAAGCATGAAAATCACTTTAAACATGCTAATTTTAGCTCTAACACTGATGATCCAACCACAAATGTGAACTGACGTTCAAAAATAAAATATTTGAAAACGGACCATTTTTCACATTTCTGAAGCATGACGTAATGGGGGGGTGTTATCTCTTTTGTCGAAAATCAGCCGTTTTTGCTCGAACATTAAATGCCTCCAAATGGTATTTAATTAACTTCCCGAGCCCCTGGAAGCATGAAAATCACTTTAAACATGCTAATTTTAGCTCTAACACTGATGATCCACCTACAAATGTGAACTGACGTTCAAAAATAAAACATTTGAAAAGGTCCATTTTCCACATTTCTGAAGCATGACGTAATGGGGGGGTGTTATCTCTTTTGTCGAAAATCAGCCGTTTTAGCTCGAACATTAAATGCCTCCGAATGGTATTTAATTAACTTCCCGGGATGAAGAAACCTTTTTTGAGAACTCAGAGTGAGTAAATTGGCCATTTTCATGCACTTTTAACCATTTCATAAATCTTGTGTTTAGGGCCCCTGAAAGCATGAAAATCACTTTAAACATGCTAATTTTAGCTCTAACACTGATGATCCACCTACAAACGTGAACTGACGTTCAAAAATAAAACATTTGAAAACGGACCATTTTCCACATTTCTAAAGCATGACGTAATGGGGGGGTGTTATCTCTTTTGTCAAAAATCAGCCGTTTTTGCTCGAACATTAAATGCCTCCAAATGGTATTTAATTAACTTCCCCGGGTGAAGAAAACCTTTTTGAGAACTCAGAGTGATTAAATTGGCCATTTTCATGCACTTTTAACCATTCCTTAAATCTTGTGTTTAGGGCCCCTGGAAGCATGAAAATCACTTTAAACATGCTAATTTTAGCTCTAACACTGATGATTCACCTACAAATGTGAACTGGCGTTCAAAAAAAACATTTGAAAACGGACCATTTTCCACATTTCTGAAGCATGACGTAATGGGGGGGTGTTATCTCTTTTGTCAAAAATCAGCTGTTTTTGCTTGAACATTAAATGCCTCCAAATAGTATTTAATTCACTTCCTGAGCCCCTGGAAGCATGAAAATCACTTTAAACATGCTAATTTTAGCTCTAACACTGATGATCCACCTACAAATGTGAACTGACGTTCAAAAATAAAACATTTGAAAACGGACCATTTTCCACATTTCTGAAGCATGACGTAATGGGGGGGTGTTATCTCTTTTGTCGAAAATCAGCCGTTTTGGCTCGAACATTAAATGCCTCCAAATGGTATTTAATTAACTTCCCGGGGTGAAGAACCCCTTTTTGAGAACTCAGAGTGAGTAAATTGGCCATTTTCATGCACTTTTAACCATTCTATAAATCTTGTGTTTAGGGCCCCTGGAAGCATGAAAATCACTTTAAACATGCTAATTTTAGCTCTAACACTGATGATCCACCTACAAATGTGAACTGACGTTCAAAAATAAAACATTTGAAAACAGACCATTTTCCACATTTCTGAAGCATGACGTAATGGGGGGTGTTATCTCTTTTGTCAAAAATCAGCTGTTTTTGCTTGAACATTAAATGCCTCCAAATAGTATTTAATTCACTTCCCGGGATGAAGAAACCTTTTTTGAGAACTCAGAGTAAGTAAATTGGCCGTTTTCATGCACTTTTAACCATTCCATAAATCTTGTGTTTAGGGCCCCTGGAAGCATGAAAATCACTTTAAACATGCTAATTTTAGCTCTAACACTGATGATCCAACCACAAATGTGAACTGACGTTCAAAAATAAAACATTTGAAAACGGACCATTTTTCACATTTCTGAAGCATGACGTAATGGGGGGGTGTTATCTCTTTTGTCGAAAATCAGCCGTTTTTGCTCGAACATTAAATGCCTCCAAATGGTATTTAATTAACTTCCCGAGCCCCTGGAAGCATGAAAATCACTTTAAACATGCTAATTTTAGCTCTAACACTGATGATCCACCTACAAATGTGAACTGACGTTCAAAAATAAAACATTTGAAAAGGTCCATTTTCCACATTTCTGAAGCATGACGTAATGGGGGGGTGTTATCTCTTTTGTCGAAAATCAGCCGTTTTAGCTCGAACATTAAATGCCTCCAAATGGTATTTAATTAACTTCCCCGGGTGAAGAAAACCTTTTTGAGAACTCAGAGTGATTAAATTGGCCATTTTCATGCACTTTTAACCATTCCTTAAATCTTGTGTTTAGGGCCCCTGGAAGCATGAAAATCACTTTAAACATGCTAATTTTAGCTCTAACACTGATGATTCACCTACAAATGTGAACTGGCGTTCAAAAAAAACATTTGAAAACGGACCATTTTCCACATTTCTGAAGCATGACGTAATGGGGGGGTGTTATCTCTTTTGTCAAAAATCAGCTGTTTTTGCTTGAACATTAAATGCCTCCAAATAGTATTTAATTCACTTCCTGAGCCCCTGGAAGCATGAAAATCACTTTAAACATGCTAATTTTAGCTCTAACACTGATGATCCACCTACAAATGTGAACTGACGTTCAAAAATAAAACATTTGAAAACGGACCATTTTCCACATTTCTGAAGCATGACGTAATGGGGGGGTGTTATCTCTTTTGTCGAAAATCAGCCGTTTTGGCTCGAACATTAAATGCCTCCAAATGGTATTTAATTAACTTCCCGGGGTGAAGAACCCCTTTTTGAGAACTCAGAGTGAGTAAATTGGCCATTTTCATGCACTTTTAACCATTCTATAAATCTTGTGTTTAGGGCCCCTGGAAGCATGAAAATCACTTTAAACATGCTAATTTTAGCTCTAACACTGATGATCCACCTACAAATGTGAACTGACGTTCAAAAATAAAACATTTGAAAACAGACCATTTTCCACATTTCTGAAGCATGACGTAATGGGGGGTTTTATCTCTTTTGTCAAAAATCAGCTGTTTTTGCTTGAACATTAAATGCCTCCAAATAGTATTTAATTCACTTCCCGAGCCCCTGGAAGCATGAAAATCACTTTAAACATGCTAATTTTAGCTCTAACACTGATGATCCACCTACAAATGTGAACTGACGTTCAAAAATAAAACATTTGAAAACGGACCATTTTCCACATTTCTAAAGCATGACGTAATGGGGGGGTGTTATCTCTTTTGTCGAAAATCAGCCGTTTTGGCTCGAACATTAAATGCCTCCAAATGGTATTTAATTAACTTCCCGGGGTGAAGAAACCCTTTTTGAGAACTCAGAGTGAGTAAATTGGCCATTTTCATGCACTTTTAACCATTCCATAAATCTTGTGTTTAGGGCCCCTGGAAGCATGAAAATCACTTTAAACATGCTAATTTTAGCTCTAACACTGATGATCCACCTACAAATGTGAACTGACGTTCAAAAATAAAACATTTGAAAACGGACCATTTTCCACATTTCTGAAGCATGACGTAATAGGGGGGTGTTATCTCTTTTGTTGAAAATCATCCGTTTTAGCTCGAACATTAAATGCCTCCAAATGGTATTTAATTAACTTCCCGGGATGAAGAAACCTTTCTTGAGAACTCAGAGTAAGTAAATTGGCCATTTTCATGCACTTTTAACCATTCCATAAATCTTGTGTTTAGGGCCCCTGGAAGCATGAAAATCACTTTAAACATGCTAATTTTAGCTCTAACACTGATGATCCAACCACAAATGTGAACTGACGTTCAAAAATAAAACATTTGAAAACGGACCATTTTCCACATTTCTGAAGCATGACGTAATGGGGGGGTGTTATCTCTTTTGTCGAAAATCAGCCGTTTTTGCTCGAACATTAAATGCCTCCAAATGGTATTTAATTAACTTCCCGAGCCCCTGGAAGCATGAAAATCACTTTAAACATGCTAATTTTAGCTCTAACACTGATGATCCACCTACAAATGTGAACTGACGTTCAAAAATAAAACATTTGAAAACGGACCATTTTCCACATTTCTGAAGCATGACGTAATGGGGGGTGTTATCTCTTTTGTCGAAAATCAGCCGTTTTAGCTCGAACATTAAATGCCTCCGAATGGTATTTAATTAACTTCCCGGGATGAAGAAACCTTTTTTGAGAACTCAGAGTGAGTAAATTGGCCATTTTCATGCACTTTTAACCATTTCATAAATCTTGTGTTTAGGGCCCCTGAAAGCATGAAAATCACTTTAAACATGCTAATTTTAGCTCTAACACTGATGATCCACCTACAAACGTGAACTGACGTTCAAAAATAAAACATTTGAAAACGGACCATTTTCCACATTTCTGAAGCATGACGTAATGGGGGGGTATTATCTCTTTTGTCAAAAATCAGCTGTTTTTGCTTGAACATTAAATGCCTCCAAATAGTATTTAATTCACTTCCCGAGCCCCTGGAAGCATGAAAATCACTTTAAACATGCTAATTTTAGCTCTAACACTGATGATCCACCTACAAATGTGAACTGACGTTCAAAAATAAAACATTTGAAAACGGACCATTTTCCACATTTCTGAAGCATGACGTAATGGGGGGGTGTTATCTCTTTTGTCGAAAATCATCCGTTTTAGCTCGAACATTAAATGCCTCCAAATGGTATTTAATTAACTTCCCGGGATGAAGAAACCTTTTTTGAGAACTCAGAGTGAGTAAATTGGCCATTTTCATGCACTTTTAACCATTCCATAAATCTTGTGTTTAGGGCCCCTGAAAGCATGAAAATCACTTTAAACATGCTAATTTTAGCTGTAACACTGATGATCCACCTACAAACGTGAACTGACGTTCAAAAATAAAACATTTGAAAACGGACCATTTTCCACATTTCTGAAGCATGACGTAATGGGGGGGTGTTATCTCTTTTGACGAAAACCAGCCATTTTTGCTCGAACATTAAATGCCTCCAAATGGTATTTAATTAACTTCCCGGGGTGAAGAAACCCTTTTTGAGAACTCAGAGTGAGTAAATTGGCCATTTTCATGCACTTTTAACCATTCCATAAATCTTGTATTTAGGGCCCCTGGAAGCATGAAAATCACTTTAAACATGCTAATTTTAGCTCTAACACTGATGATCCACCTACAAATGTGAACTGACGTTCAAAAATAAAACATTTGAAAACGGACCATTTTCCACATTTCTGAAGCATGAAGTAATGGGGGGGTGTTATCTCTTTTGTCAAAAATCAGCTGTTTTTGCTTGAACATTAAATGCCTCCAATTAGTATTTAATTCACTTCCCGAGCCCCTGGAAGCATGAAAATCACTTTAAACATGCTAATTTTAGCTCTAACACTGATGATCCACCTACAAATGTGAACTGACGTTCAAAAATAAAACATTTGAAAACGGACCATTTTCCACATTTCTGAAGCATGACGTAATGGGGGGGTGTTATCTCTTTTGTCGAAAATCAGCCGTTTTTGCTCGAACATTAAATGCCTCCAAATGGTATTTAATTAACTTCCCGAGCCCCTGGAAGCATGAAAATCACTTTAAACATGCTAATTTTAGCTCTAACACTGATGATCCACCTACAAATGTGAACTGACGTTCAAAAATAAAACATTTGAAAACGGACCATTTTCCACATTTCTGAAGCATGACGTAATGGGGGGGTGTTATCTCTTTTGTCGAAAATCAGCCGTTTTAGCTCGAACATTAAATGCCTCCGAATGGTATTTAATTAACTTCCCGGGATGAAGAAACCTTTTTTGAGAACTCAGAGTGAGTAAATTGGCCATTTTCATGCACTTTTAACCATTTCATAAATCTTGTGTTTAGGGCCCCTGAAAGCATGAAAATCACTTTAAACATGCTAATTTTAGCTCTAACACTGATGATCCACCTACAAACGTGAACTGACGTTCAAAAATAAAACATTTGAAAACGGACCATTTTCCACATTTCTGAAGCATGACGTAATGGGGGGGTATTATCTCTTTTGTCAAAAATCAGCTGTTTTTGCTTGAACATTAAATGCCTCCAAATAGTATTTAATTCACTTCCCGAGCCCCTGGAAGCATGAAAATCACTTTAAACATGCTAATTTTAGCTCTAACACTGATGATCCACCTACAAATGTGAACTGACGTTCAAAAATAAAACATTTGAAAACGGACCATTTTCCACATTTCTGAAGCATGACGTAATGGGGGGGTGTTATCTCTTTTGTCGAAAATCATCCGTTTTAGCTCGAACATTAAATGCCTCCAAATGGTATTTAATTAACTTCCCGGGATGAAGAAACCTTTTTTGAGAACTCAGAGTGAGTAAATTGGCCATTTTCATGCACTTTTAACCATTCCATAAATCTTGTGTTTAGGGCCCCTGAAAGCATGAAAATCACTTTAAACATGCTAATTTTAGCTGTAACACTGATGATCCACCTACAAACGTGAACTGACGTTCAAAAATAAAACATTTGAAAACGGACCATTTTCCACATTTCTGAAGCATGTCGTAATGGGGGGGTGTTATCTCTTTTGACGAAAACCAGCCATTTTTGCTCGAACATTAAATGCCTCCAAATGGTATTTAATTAACTTCCCGGGGTGAAGAAACCCTTTTTGAGAACTCAGAGTGAGTAAATTGGCCATTTTCATGCACTTTTAACCATTCCATAAATCTTGTGTTTAGGGCCCCTGGAAGCATGAAAATCACTTTAAACATGCTAATTTTAGCTCTAACACTGATGATCCACCTACAAATGTGAACTGACGTTCAAAAATAAAACATTTGAAAACGGACCATTTTCCACATTTCTGAAGCATGAAGTAATGGGGGGGTGTTATCTCTTTTGTCAAAAATCAGCTGTTTTTGCTTGAACATTAAATGCCTCCAATTAGTATTTAATTCACTTCCCGAGCCCCTGGAAGCATGAAAATCACTTTAAACATGCTAATTTTAGCTCTAACACTGATGATCCACCTACAAATGTGAACTGACGTTCAAAAATAAAACATTTGAAAACGGACCATTTTCCACATTTCTGAAGCATGACGTAATGGGGGGGTGTTATCTCTTTTGTCGAAAATCAGCCGTTTTGGCTCGAACATTAAATGCCTCCAAATGGTATTTAATTAACTTCCCTGGGTAAAGAAACCCTTTTTGAAAACTCGGAGTGAGTAAATTGGCCATTTTCATGCACTTTTAACCATTCCATAAATCTTGTGTTTAGGGCCCCTGGAAGCATGAAAATCACTTTAAACATGCTAATTTTAGCTCTAACACTGATGATCCACCTACAAATGTGAACTGACGTTCAAAAATAAAACATTTGAAAACGGACCATTTTCCACATTTCTGAAGCATGACGTAATGGGGGGGTGTTATCTCTTTTGTCAAAAATCAGCTGTTTTTGCTTGAACATTAAATGCCTCCAAATAGTATTTAATTCACTTCCTGAGCCCCTGGAAGCATGAAAATCACTTTAAACATGCTAATTTTAGCTCTAACACTGATGATCCACCTACAAATGTGAACTGACGTTCAAAAATAAAACATTTGAAAACGGACCATTTTCCACATTTCTGAAGCATGACGTAATGGGGGGGTGTTATCTATTTTGTCGAAAATCAGCCGTTTTGGCTCGAACATTAAATGCCTCCAAATGGTATTTAATTAACTTCCCGGGGTGAAGAACCCCTTTTTGAGAACTCAGAGTGAGTAAATTGGCCATTTTCATGCACTTTTAACCATTCCATAAATCTTGTGTTTAGGGCCCCTGGAAGCATGAAAATCACTTTAAACATGCTAATTTTAGCTCTAACACTGATGATCCACCTACAAATGTGAACTGACGTTCAAAAATAAAACATTTGAAAACGGACCATTTTCCACATTTCTGAAGCATGACGTAATGGGGGGTGTTATCTCTTTTGTCAAAAATCAGCTGTTTTTGCTTGAACATTAAATGCCTCCAAATAGTATTTAATTCACTTCCCGAGCCCCTGGAAGCATGAAAATCACTTTAAACATGCTAATTTTAGCTCTAACACTGATGATCCACCTACAAATGTGAACTGACATTCAAAAATAAAACATTTGAAAACGGACCATTTTCCACATTTCTGAAGCATGACGTAATGGGGGGGTGTTATCTCTTTTGTCGAAAATCATCCGTTTTAGCTCGAACATTAAATGCCTCCAAATGGTATTTAATTAACTTGCCGGGATGAAGAAACCTTTTTTGAGAACTCAGAGTGAGTAAATTGGCCATTTTCATGCACTTTTAACCATTCCATAAATCTTGTGTTTAGGGCCCCTGAAAGCATGAAAATCACTTTAAACATGCTAATTTTAGCTGTAACACTGATGATCCACCTACAAACGTGAACTGACGTTCAAAAATAAAACATTTGAAAACGGACCATTTTCCACATTTCTGAAGCATGACGTAATGGGGGGGTGTTATCTCTTTTGACGAAAATCAGCCATTTTTGCTCGAACATTAAATGCCTCCAAATGGTATTTAATTAACTTCCCGGGGTGAAGAAACCCTTTTTGAGAACTCAGAGTGAGTAAATTGGCCATTTTCATGCACTTTTAACCATTCCATAAATCTTGTGTTTAGGGCCCCTGGAAGCATGAAAATCACTTTAAACATGCTAATTTTAGCTCTAACACTGATGATCCACCTACAAATGTGAACTGACGTTCAAAAATAAAACATTTGAAAACGGACCATTTTCCACATTTCTGAAGCATGAAGTAATGGGGGGGTGTTATCTCTATTGTCAAAAATCAGCTGTTTTTGCTTGAACATTAAATGCCTCCAATTAGTATTTAATTCACTTCCCGAGCCCCTGGAAGCATGAAAATCACTTTAAACATGCTAATTTTAGCTCTAACACTGATGATCCACCAAAAATGTGAACTGACGTTCAAAAATAAAACATTTGAAAACGGACCATTTTCCACATTTCTGAAGCATGACGTAATGGGGGGGTGTTATCTCTTTTTGTCGAAAATCAGCCGTTTTGGCTCGAACATTAAATGCCTCCAAATGGTATTTAATTAACTTCCCGGGGTGAAGAAACCCTTTTTGAGAACTCAGAGTGAGTAAATTGGCCATTTTCATGGACTTTTAACCATTCCATAAATCTTGTGTTTAGGGCCCCTGGAAGCATGAAAATCACTTTAAACATGCTAATTTTAGCTCTAACACTGATGATCCACCTACAAATGTGAACTGACGTTCAAAAATAAAACATTTGAAAACGGACCATTTTCCACATTTCTGAAGCATGACCTAATGGGGGGGGTGTTATCTCTTTTGTCAAAAATCAGCTGTTTTTGCTTGAACATTAAAAGCCTCCAAATAGTATTTAATTCACTTTCCGAGCCCCTGGAAGCATGAAAATCACTTTAAACATGCTAATTTTAGCTCTAACACTGATGATCCACCTACAAATGTGAACTGACGTTCAACAATAAAACATTTGAAAACGGACCATTTTCCACATTTCTGAAGCATGAAGTAATGGGGGGGTGTTATCTCTTTTGTCAAAAATCAGCTGTTTTTGCTTGAACATTAAATGCCTCCAATTAGTATTTAATTCACTTCCCGAGCCCCTGGAAGCATGAAAATCACTTTAAACATGCTAATTTTAGCTCTAACACTGATGATCCACCAAAAATGTGAACTGACGTTCAAAAATAAAACATTTGAAAACGGACCATTTTCCACATTTCTGAAGCATGACGTAATGGGGGGGTGTTATCTCTTTTGTCGAAAATCATCCGTTTTAGCTCGAACATTAAATGCCTCCAAATGGTATTTAATTAACTTCCCGGGATGAAGAAACCTTTTTTGAGAACTCAGAGTAAGTAAATTGGCCATTTTCATGCACTTTTAACCATTCCATAAATCTTGTGTTTAGGGCCCCTGGAAGCATGAAAATCACTTTAAACATGCTAATTTTAGCTCTAACACTGATGATCCACCTACAAATGTGAACTGACGTTCAAAAATAAAACATTTGAAAACGGACCATTTTCCACATTTCTGAAGCATGAAGTAATGGGGGGGGTGTTATCTCTTTTGTCAAAAATCAGCTGTTTTTGCTTGAACATTAAATGCCTCCAATTAGTATTTAATTCACTTCCCGAGCCCCTGGAAGCATGAAAATCACTTTAAACATGCTAATTTTAGCTCTAACACTGATGATCCACCAAAAATGTGAACTGACGTTCAAAAATAAAACATTTGAAAACGGACCATTTTCCACATTTCTGAAGCATGACGTAATGGGGGGGTGTTATCTCTTTTTGTCGAAAATCAGCCGTTTTGGCTCGAACATTAAATGCCTCCAAATGGTATTTAATTAACTTCCCGGGGTGAAGAAACCCTTTTTGAGAACTCAGAGTGAGTAAATTGGCCATTTTCATGGACTTTTAACCATTCCATAAATCTTGTGTTTAGGGCCCCTGGAAGCATGAAAATCACTTTAAACATGCTAATTTTAGCTCTAACACTGATGATCCACCTACAAATGTGAACTGACGTTCAAAAATAAAACATTTGAAAACGGACCATTTTCCACATTTCTGAAGCATGACGTAATGGGGGGGGTGTTATCTCTTTTGTCAAAAATCAGCTGTTTTTGCTTGAACATTAAAAGCCTCCAAATAGTATTTAATTCACTTTCCGAGCCCCTGGAAGCATGAAAATCACTTTAAACATGCTAATTTTAGCTCTAACACTGATGATCCACCTACAAATGTGAACTGACGTTCAACAATAAAACATTTGAAAACGGACCATTTTCCACATTTCTGAAGCATGAAGTAATGGGGGGGGTGTTATCTCTTTTGTCAAAAATCAGCTGTTTTTGCTTGAACATTAAATGCCTCCAATTAGTATTTAATTCACTTCCCGAGCCCCTGGAAGCATGAAAATCACTTTAAACATGCTAATTTTAGCTCTAACACTGATGATCCACCAAAAATGTGAACTGACGTTCAAAAATAAAACATTTGAAAACGGACCATTTTCCACATTTCTGAAGCATGACGTAATGGGGGGGTGTTATCTCTTTTGTCGAAAATCATCCGTTTTAGCTCGAACATTAAATGCCTCCAAATGGTATTTAATTAACTTCCCGGGATGAAGAAACCTTTTTTGAGAACTCAGAGTAAGTAAATTGGCCATTTTCATGCACTTTTAACCATTCCATAAATCTTGTGTTTAGGGCCCTTGCAAGCATGAAAATCACTTTAAACATGCTAATTTTAGCTCTAACACTGATGATCCACCTACAAATGTGAACTGACGTTCAAAAATAAAACATTTGAAAACGGACCATTTTCCACATTTCTGAAGCATGACGTAATGGGGGGGTGTTACCTCTTTTGTCGAAAATCAGCCGTTTTTGCTCGAACATTAAATGCCTCCAAATGGTATTTAATTAACTTCCCGAGCTCCTGGAAGCATGAAAATCACTTTAAACATGCTAATTTTAGCTCTAACACTGATGATCCACCTACAATGTGAACTGACGTTCAAAAATAAAACATTTGAAAACGGACCATTTTCCACATTTCTGAAGCATGACGTAATGGGGGGGTGTTATCTCTTTTGTCAAAAATCAGCTGTTTTTGCTTGAACATTAAATGCCTCCAAATAGTATTTAATTCACTTCCCGAGCCCCTGGAAGCATGAAAATCACTTCAAACATGCTAATTTTAGCTCTAACACTGATGATCCACCTACAAATGTGAACTGACATTCAAAAATAAAACATTTGAAAACGGACCATTTTCCACATTTCTGAAGCATGACGTAATAGGGGGGTGTTATCTCTTTTGTCGAAAATCATCCGTTTTAGCTCGAACATTAAATGCCTCCAAATGGTATTTAATTAACTTCCCGGGATGAAGAAACCTTTTTTGAGAACTCAGAGTGAGTAAATTGGCCATTTTCATGCACTTTTAACCATTCCATAAATCTTGTGTTTAGGGCCCCTGGAAGCATGAAAATCACTTTAAACATGCTAATTTTAACTCTAACACTGATGATCCACCTACAAATGTGAACTGACGTTCAAAAATAAAACATTTGAAAACGGACCATTTTCCACATTTTTGAAGCGTGACGTAATGGGGGGGGTGTTATCTCTTTTGTCGAAAATCAGCCGTTTTTGCTCGAACATTAAATGCCTCCAAATGGTATTTAATTAACTTCCCAAGCCCCTGGAAGCATGAAAATCACTTTAAACATGCTAATTTTAGCTCTAACACTGATGATCCACCTACAAATGTGAACTGATGTTCAAAAATAAAACATTTGAAAACGGACCATTTTCCACATTTCTGAAGCATGACGTAATGGGGGGTGTTATCTCTTTTGTCGAAAATCATCCGTTTTAGCTCAAACAATAAATGCCTCCAAATGGTATTTAATTAACTTCCCGGGATGAAGAAACCTTTTTTGAGAACTCAGAGTGAGTAAATTGGCCATTTTCATGCACTTTTAACCATTCCATAAATCTTGTGTTTAGGGCCCCTGAAAGCATGAAAATCACTTTAAACATGCTAATTTTAGCTGTAACACTGATGATCCACCTACAAACGTGAACTGACGTTCAAAAATAAAACATTTGAAAACGGACCATTTTCCACATTTCTGAAGCATGACGTAATGGGGGGGTGTTATCTCTTTTGACGAAAATCAGCCGTTTTTGCTCGAACATTAAATGCCTCCAAATGGTATTTAATTAACTTCCCGGGGTGAAGAAACCCTTTTTGAGAACTCAGAGTGAGTAAATTGGCCATTTTCATGCACTTTTAACCATTCCATAAATCTTGTGTTTAGGGCCCCTGGAAGCATGAAAATCACTTTAAACATGCTAATTTTAGCTCTAACACTGATGATCCACCTACAAATGTGAACTGACGTTCAAAAATAAAACATTTGAAAACAGACCATTTTCCACATTTCCGAAGCATGACGTAATGGGGGGGGTGTTATCTCTTTTGTCAAAAATCAGCTGTTTTTGCTTGAACATTAAATGCCTCCAAATAGTATTTAATTCACTTCCCGAGCCCCTGGAAGCATGAAAATCACTTTAAACATGCTAATTTTAGCTCTAACACTGCTGATCCACCTACAAATGTGAACTGACGTTCAAAAATAAACCATTTGAAAACGGACCATTTTCCACATTTCTGAAGCATGACGTAATGGGGGGTGTTATCTCTTTTGTCGAAAATCAGCCGTTTTGGCTCGAACATTAAATGCCTCCAAATGGTATTTAATTAACTTCCCGGGATGAAGAAACCTTTTTTGAGAACTCAGAGTAAGTAAATTGGCCATTTTCATGCACTTTTAACCATTCCATAAATCTTGTGTTTAGGGCCCCTGGAAGCATGAAAATCACTTTAAACATGCTAATTTTAGCTCTAACACTGATGATCCACCTACAAATGTGAACTGACGTTCAAAAATAAAACATTTGCAAACGGACCATTTTCCACATTTCTGAAGCATGACGTAATGGGGGGGTGTTATCTCTTTTGTCGAAAATCAGCCGTTTTTGCTCGAACATTAAATGCCTCCAAATGGTATTTAATTAACTTCCCGAGCCCCTGGAAGCATGAAAATCACTTTAAACATGCTAATTTTAGCTCCAACACTGATGATCCACCTACAAATGTGAACTGACGTTCAAAAATAAAACATTTGAAAACAGACCATTTTCCACATTTCCGAAGCATGACGTAATGGGGGGGGTGTTATCTCTTTTGTCAAAAATCAGCTGTTTTTGCTTGAACATTAAATGCCTCCAAATAGTATTTAATTCACTTCCCGAGCCCCTGGAAGCATGAAAATCACTTTAAACATGCTAATTTTAGCTCTAACACTGCTGATCCACCTACAAATGTGAACTGACGTTCAAAAATAAACCATTTGAAAACGGACCATTTTCCACATTTCTGAAGCATGACGTAATGGGGGGTGTTATCTCTTTTGTCGAAAATCAGCCGTTTTGGCTCGAACATTAAATGCCTCCAAATGGTATTTAATTAACTTCCCGGGATGAAGAAACCTTTTTTGAGAACTCAGAGTAAGTAAATTGGCCATTTTCATGCACTTTTAACCATTCCATAAATCTTGTGTTTAGGGCCCCTGGAAGCATGAAAATCACTTTAAACATGCTAATTTTAGCTCTAACACTGATGATCCACCTACAAATGTGAACTGACGTTCAAAAATAAAACATTTGCAAACGGACCATTTTCCACATTTCTGAAGCATGACGTAATGGGGGGGTGTTATCTCTTTTGTCGAAAATCAGCCGTTTTTGCTCGAACATTAAATGCCTCCAAATGGTATTTAATTAACTTCCCGAGCCCCTGGAAGCATGAAAATCACTTTAAACATGCTAATTTTAGCTCCAACACTGATGATCCACCTACAAATGTGAACTGACGTTCAAAAATAAAACATTTGAAAACGGACCATTTTCCACATTTCTGAAGCATGACGTAATGGGGGGGTGTTATCTCTTTTGTCAAAAATCAGCTGTTTTTGCTTGAACATTAAATGCCTCCAAATAGTATTTAATTCACTTCCCGAGCCCCTGGAAGCATGAAAATCACTTTAAACATGCTAATTTTAGCTCTAACACTGATGATCCACCTACAAATGTGAACTGACATTCAAAAATAAAACATTTGAAAACGGACCATTTTCCACATTTCTGAAGCATGACGTAATAGGGGGGTGTTATCTCTTTTGTCGAAAATCATCCGTTTTAGCTCGAACATTAAATGCCTCCAAATGGTATTTAATTAACTTCCCGGGATGAAGAAACCTTTCTTGAGAACTCAGAGTAAGTAAATTGGCCATTTTCATGCACTTTTAACCATTCCATAAATCTTGTGTTTAGGGCCCCTGGAAGCATGAAAATCACTTTAAACATGCTAATTTTAGCTCTAACACTGATGATCCAACCACAAATGTGAACTGACGTTCAAAAATAAAACATTTGAAAACGGACCATTTTCCACATTTCTGAAGCATGACGTAATGGGGGGGTGTTATCTCTTTTGTCGAAAATCAGCCGTTTTTGCTCGAACATTAAATGCCTCCAAATGGTATTTAATTAACTTCCCGAGCCCCTGGAAGCATGAAAATCACTTTAAACATGCTAATTTTAGCTCTAACACTGATGATCCACCTACAAATGTGAACTGACGTTCAAAAATAAAACATTTGAAAACGGACCATTTTCCACATTTCTGAAGCATGACGTAATGGGGGGGTGTTATCTCTTTTGTCGAAAATCAGCCGTTTTAGCTCGAACATTAAATGCCTCCGAATGGTATTTAATTAACTTCCCGGGATGAAGAAACCTTTTTTGAGAACTCAGAGTGAGTAAATTGGCCATTTTCATGCACTTTTAACCATTTCATAAATCTTGTGTTTAGGGCCCCTGAAAGCATGAAAATCACTTTAAACATGCTAATTTTAGCTCTAACACTGATGATCCACCTACAAACGTGAACTGACGTTCAAAAATAAAACATTTGAAAACGGACCATTTTCCACATTTCTGAAGCATGACGTAATGGGGGGGTATTATCTCTTTTGTCAAAAATCAGCTGTTTTTGCTTGAACATTAAATGCCTCCAAATAGTATTTAATTCACTTCCCGAGCCCCTGGAAGCATGAAAATCACTTTAAACATGCTAATTTTAGCTCTAACACTGATGATCCACCTACAAATGTGAACTGACGTTCAAAAATAAAACATTTGAAAACGGACCATTTTCCACATTTCTGAAGCATGACGTAATGGGGGGGTGTTATCTCTTTTGTCGAAAATCATCCGTTTTAGCTCGAACATTAAATGCCTCCAAATGGTATTTAATTAACTTCCCGGGATGAAGAAACCTTTTTTGAGAACTCAGAGTGAGTAAATTGGCCATTTTCATGCACTTTTAACCATTCCATAAATCTTGTGTTTAGGGCCCCTGAAAGCATGAAAATCACTTTAAACATGCTAATTTTAGCTGTAACACTGATGATCCACCTACAAACGTGAACTGACGTTCAAAAATAAAACATTTGAAAACGGACCATTTTCCACATTTCTGAAGCATGACGTAATGGGGGGGTGTTATCTCTTTTGACGAAAATCAGCCATTTTTGCTCGAACATTAAATGCCTCCAAATGGTATTTAATTAACTTCCCGGGGTGAAGAAACCCTTTTTGAGAACTCAGAGTGAGTAAATTGGCCATTTTCATGCACTTTTAACCATTCCATAAATCTTGTGTTTAGGGCCCCTGGAAGCATGAAAATCACTTTAAACATGCTAATTTTAGCTCTAACACTGATGATCCACCTACAAATGTGAACTGACGTTCAAAAATAAAACATTTGAAAACGGACCATTTTCCACATTTCTGAAGCATGAAGTAATGGGGGGGTGTTATCTCTTTTGTCAAAAATCAGCTGTTTTTGCTTGAACATTAAATGCCTCCAATTAGTATTTAATTCACTTCCCGAGCCCCTGGAAGCATGAAAATCACTTTAAACATGCTAATTTTAGCTCTAACACTGATGATCCACCTACAAATGTGAACTGACGTTCAAAAATAAAACATTTGAAAACGGACCATTTTCCACATTTCTGAAGCATGACGTAATGGGGGGGTGTTATCTCTTTTGTCGAAAATCAGCCGTTTTGGCTCGAACATTAAATGCCTCCAAATGGTATTTAATTAACTTCCCGGGGTAAAGAAACCCTTTTTGAAAACTCGGAGTGAGTAAATTGGCCATTTTCATGCACTTTTAACCATTCCATAAATCTTGTGTTTAGGGCCCCTGGAAGCATGAAAATCACTTTAAACATGCTAATTTTAGCTCTAACACTGATGATCCACCTACAAATGTGAACTGACGTTCAAAAATAAAACATTTGAAAACGGACCATTTTCCACATTTCTGAAGCATGACGTAATGGGGGGGTGTTATCTCTTTTGGCAAAAATCAGCTGTTTTTGCTTGAACATTAAATTCCTCCAAATAGTATTTAATTCACTTCCTGAGCCCCTGGAAGCATGAAAATCACTTTAAACATGCTAATTTTAGCTCTAACACTGATGATCCACCTACAAATGTGAACTGACGTTCAAAAATAAAACATTTGAAAACGGACCATTTTCCACATTTCTGAAGCATGACGTAATGGGGGGGTGTTATCTCTTTTGTCGAAAATCAGCCGTTTTGGCTCGAACATTAAATGCCTCCAAATGGTATTTAATTAACTTCCCGGGGTGAAGAACCCCTTTTTGAGAACTCAGAGTGAGTAAATTGGCCATTTTCATGCACTTTTAACCATTCCATAAATCTTGTGTTTAGGGCCCCTGGAAGCATGAAAATCACTTTAAACATGCTAATTTTAGCTCTAACACTGATGATCCACCTACAAATGTGAACTGACGTTCAAAAATAAAACATTTGAAAACGGACCATTTTCCACATTTCTGAAGCATGACGTAATGGGGGGTGTTATCTCTTTTGTCAAAAATCAGCTGTTTTTGCTTGAACATTAAATGCCTCCAAATAGTATTTAATTCACTTCCCGAGCCCCTGGAAGCATGAAAATCACTTTAAACATGCTAATTTTAGCTCTAACACTGATGATCCACCTACAAATGTGAACTGACGTTCAAAAATAAAACATTTGAAAACGGACCATTTTCCACATTTCTGAAGCATGACGTAATGGGGGGGTGTTATCTCTTTTGTCGAAAATCATCCGTTTAAGCTCGAACATTAAATGCCTCCAAATGGTATTTAATTAACTTGCCGGGATGAAGAAACCTTTTTTGAGAACTCAGAGTGAGTAAATTGGCCATTTTCATGCACTTTTAACCATTCCATAAATCTTGTGTTTAGGGCCCCTGAAAGCATGAAAATCACTTTAAACATGCTAATTTTAGCTGTAACACTGATGATCCACCTACAAACGTGAACTGACGTTCAAAAATAAAACATTTGAAAACGGACCATTTTCCACATTTCTGAAGCATGACGTAATGGGGGGGGTGTTATCTCTTTTGAGGAAAATCAGCCATTTTTGCTCGAACATTAAATGCCTCCAAATGGTATTTAATTAACTTCCCGGGGTGAAGAAACCCTTTTTGAGAACTCAGAGTGAGTAAATTGGCCATTTTCATGCACTTTTAACCATTCCATAAATCTTGTGTTTAGGGCCCCTGGAAGCATGAAAATCACTTTAAACATGCTAATTTTAGCTCTAACACTGATGATCCACCTACAAATGTGAACTGACGTTCAAAAATAAAACATTTGAAAACGGACCATTTTCCACATTTCTGAAGCATGAAGTAATGGGGGGGGTGTTATCTCTTTTGTCAAAAATCAGCTGTTTTTGCTTGAACATTAAATGCCTCCAATTAGTATTTAATTCACTTCCTGAGCCCCTGGAAGCATGAAAATCACTTTAAACATGCTAATTTTAGCTCTAACACTGATGATCCACCAAAAATGTGAACTGACGTTCAAAAATAAAACATTTGAAAACGGACCATTTTCCACATTTCTGAAGCATGACGTAATGGGGGGGTGTTATCTCTTTTGTCGAAAATCAGCCGTTTTGGCTCGAACATTAAATGCCTCCAAATGGTATTTAATTAACTTGCCGGGATGAAGAAACCTTTTTTGAGAACTCAGAGTGAGTAAATTGGCCATTTTCATGCACTTTTAACCATTCCATAAATCCTGTGTTTAGGGCCCCTGAAAGCATGAAAATCACTTTAAACATGCTAATTTTAGCTGTAACACTGATGATCCACCTACAAACGTGAACTGACGTTCAAAAATAAAACATTTGAAAACGGACCATTTTCCACATTTCTGAAGCATGACGTAATGGGGGGGTGTTATCTCTTTTGACGAAAATCAGCCATTTTTGCTCGAACATTAAATGCCTCCAAATGGTATTTAATTAACTTCCCGGGGTGAAGAAACCCTTTTTGAGAACTCAGAGTGAGTAAATTGGCCATTTTCATGCACTTTTAACCATTCCATAAATCTTGTGTTTAGGGCCCCTGGAAGCATGAAAATCACTTTAAACATGCTAATTTTAGCTCTAACACTGATGATCCACCTACAAATGTGAACTGACGTTCAAAAATAAAACATTTGAAAACGGACCATTTTCCACATTTCTGAAGCATGAAGTAATGGGGGGGTGTTATCTCTATTGTCAAAAATCAGCTGTTTTTGCTTGAACATTAAATGCCTCCAATTAGTATTTAATTCACTTCCCGAGCCCCTGGAAGCATGAAAATCACTTTAAACATGCTAATTTTAGCTCTAACACTGATGATCCACCAAAAATGTGAACTGACGTTCAAAAATAAAACATTTGAAAACGGACCATTTTCCACATTTCTGAAGCATGACGTAATGGGGGGGTGTTATCTCTTTTTGTCGAAAATCAGCCGTTTTGGCTCGAACATTAAATGCCTCCAAATGGTATTTAATTAACTTCCCGGGGTGAAGAAACCCTTTTTGAGAACTCAGAGTGAGTAAATTGGCCATTTTCATGGACTTTTAACCATTCCATAAATCTTGTGTTTAGGGCCCCTGGAAGCATGAAAATCACTTTAAACATGCTAATTTTAGCTCTAACACTGATGATCCACCTACAAATGTGAACTGACGTTCAAAAATAAAACATTTGAAAACGGACCATTTTCCACATTTCTGAAGCATGACCTAATGGGGGGGGTGTTATCTCTTTTGTCAAAAATCAGCTGTTTTTGCTTGAACATTAAAAGCCTCCAAATAGTATTTAATTCACTTTCCGAGCCCCTGGAAGCATGAAAATCACTTTAAACATGCTAATTTTAGCTCTAACACTGATGATCCACCTACAAATGTGAACTGACGTTCAACAATAAAACATTTGAAAACGGACCATTTTCCACATTTCTGAAGCATGAAGTAATGGGGGGGTGTTATCTCTTTTGTCAAAAATCAGCTGTTTTTGCTTGAACATTAAATGCCTCCAATTAGTATTTAATTCACTTCCCGAGCCCCTGGAAGCATGAAAATCACTTTAAACATGCTAATTTTAGCTCTAACACTGATGATCCACCAAAAATGTGAACTGACGTTCAAAAATAAAACATTTGAAAACGGACCATTTTCCACATTTCTGAAGCATGACGTAATGGGGGGGTGTTATCTCTTTTGTCGAAAATCATCCGTTTTAGCTCGAACATTAAATGCCTCCAAATGGTATTTAATTAACTTCCCGGGATGAAGAAACCTTTTTTGAGAACTCAGAGTAAGTAAATTGGCCATTTTCATGCACTTTTAACCATTCCATAAATCTTGTGTTTAGGGCCCCTGGAAGCATGAAAATCACTTTAAACATGCTAATTTTAGCTCTAACACTGATGATCCACCTACAAATGTGAACTGACGTTCAAAAATAAAACATTTGAAAACGGACCATTTTCCACATTTCTGAAGCATGAAGTAATGGGGGGGGTGTTATCTCTTTTGTCAAAAATCAGCTGTTTTTGCTTGAACATTAAATGCCTCCAATTAGTATTTAATTCACTTCCCGAGCCCCTGGAAGCATGAAAATCACTTTAAACATGCTAATTTTAGCTCTAACACTGATGATCCACCAAAAATGTGAACTGACGTTCAAAAATAAAACATTTGAAAACGGACCATTTTCCACATTTCTGAAGCATGACGTAATGGGGGGGTGTTATCTCTTTTTGTCGAAAATCAGCCGTTTTGGCTCGAACATTAAATGCCTCCAAATGGTATTTAATTAACTTCCCGGGGTGAAGAAACCCTTTTTGAGAACTCAGAGTGAGTAAATTGGCCATTTTCATGGACTTTTAACCATTCCATAAATCTTGTGTTTAGGGCCCCTGGAAGCATGAAAATCACTTTAAACATGCTAATTTTAGCTCTAACACTGATGATCCACCTACAAATGTGAACTGACGTTCAAAAATAAAACATTTGAAAACGGACCATTTTCCACATTTCTGAAGCATGACGTAATGGGGGGGGTGTTATCTCTTTTGTCAAAAATCAGCTGTTTTTGCTTGAACATTAAAAGCCTCCAAATAGTATTTAATTCACTTTCCGAGCCCCTGGAAGCATGAAAATCACTTTAAACATGCTAATTTTAGCTCTAACACTGATGATCCACCTACAAATGTGAACTGACGTTCAACAATAAAACATTTGAAAACGGACCATTTTCCACATTTCTGAAGCATGAAGTAATGGGGGGGGTGTTATCTCTTTTGTCAAAAATCAGCTGTTTTTGCTTGAACATTAAATGCCTCCAATTAGTATTTAATTCACTTCCCGAGCCCCTGGAAGCATGAAAATCACTTTAAACATGCTAATTTTAGCTCTAACACTGATGATCCACCAAAAATGTGAACTGACGTTCAAAAATAAAACATTTGAAAACGGACCATTTTCCACATTTCTGAAGCATGACGTAATGGGGGGGTGTTATCTCTTTTGTCGAAAATCATCCGTTTTAGCTCGAACATTAAATGCCTCCAAATGGTATTTAATTAACTTCCCGGGATGAAGAAACCTTTTTTGAGAACTCAGAGTAAGTAAATTGGCCATTTTCATGCACTTTTAACCATTCCATAAATCTTGTGTTTAGGGCCCTTGCAAGCATGAAAATCACTTTAAACATGCTAATTTTAGCTCTAACACTGATGATCCACCTACAAATGTGAACTGACGTTCAAAAATAAAACATTTGAAAACGGACCATTTTCCACATTTCTGAAGCATGACGTAATGGGGGGGTGTTACCTCTTTTGTCGAAAATCAGCCGTTTTTGCTCGAACATTAAATGCCTCCAAATGGTATTTAATTAACTTCCCGAGCTCCTGGAAGCATGAAAATCACTTTAAACATGCTAATTTTAGCTCTAACACTGATGATCCACCTACAATGTGAACTGACGTTCAAAAATAAAACATTTGAAAACGGACCATTTTCCACATTTCTGAAGCATGACGTAATGGGGGGGTGTTATCTCTTTTGTCAAAAATCAGCTGTTTTTGCTTGAACATTAAATGCCTCCAAATAGTATTTAATTCACTTCCCGAGCCCCTGGAAGCATGAAAATCACTTCAAACATGCTAATTTTAGCTCTAACACTGATGATCCACCTACAAATGTGAACTGACATTCAAAAATAAAACATTTGAAAACGGACCATTTTCCACATTTCTGAAGCATGACGTAATAGGGGGGTGTTATCTCTTTTGTCGAAAATCATCCGTTTTAGCTCGAACATTAAATGCCTCCAAATGGTATTTAATTAACTTCCCGGGATGAAGAAACCTTTTTTGAGAACTCAGAGTGAGTAAATTGGCCATTTTCATGCACTTTTAACCATTCCATAAATCTTGTGTTTAGGGCCCCTGGAAGCATGAAAATCACTTTAAACATGCTAATTTTAACTCTAACACTGATGATCCACCTACAAATGTGAACTGACGTTCAAAAATAAAACATTTGAAAACGGACCATTTTCCACATTTTTGAAGCGTGACGTAATGGGGGGGGTGTTATCTCTTTTGTCGAAAATCAGCCGTTTTTGCTCGAACATTAAATGCCTCCAAATGGTATTTAATTAACTTCCCAAGCCCCTGGAAGCATGAAAATCACTTTAAACATGCTAATTTTAGCTCTAACACTGATGATCCACCTACAAATGTGAACTGATGTTCAAAAATAAAACATTTGAAAACGGACCATTTTCCACATTTCTGAAGCATGACGTAATGGGGGGGTGTTATCTCTTTTGTCGAAAATCATCCGTTTTAGCTCAAACAATAAATGCCTCCAAATGGTATTTAATTAACTTCCCGGGATGAAGAAACCTTTTTTGAGAACTCAGAGTGAGTAAATTGGCCATTTTCATGCACTTTTAACCATTCCATAAATCTTGTGTTTAGGGCCCCTGAAAGCATGAAAATCACTTTAAACATGCTAATTTTAGCTGTAACACTGATGATCCACCTACAAACGTGAACTGACGTTCAAAAATAAAACATTTGAAAACGGACCATTTTCCACATTTCTGAAGCATGACGTAATGGGGGGGTGTTATCTCTTTTGACGAAAATCAGCCGTTTTTGCTCGAACATTAAATGCCTCCAAATGGTATTTAATTAACTTCCCGGGGTGAAGAAACCCTTTTTGAGAACTCAGAGTGAGTAAATTGGCCATTTTCATGCACTTTTAACCATTCCATAAATCTTGTGTTTAGGGCCCCTGGAAGCATGAAAATCACTTTAAACATGCTAATTTTAGCTCTAACACTGATGATCCACCTACAAATGTGAACTGACGTTCAAAAATAAAACATTTGAAAACAGACCATTTTCCACATTTCCGAAGCATGACGTAATGGGGGGGGTGTTATCTCTTTTGTCAAAAATCAGCTGTTTTTGCTTGAACATTAAATGCCTCCAAATAGTATTTAATTCACTTCCCGAGCCCCTGGAAGCATGAAAATCACTTTAAACATGCTAATTTTAGCTCTAACACTGCTGATCCACCTACAAATGTGAACTGACGTTCAAAAATAAACCATTTGAAAACGGACCATTTTCCACATTTCTGAAGCATGACGTAATGGGGGGTGTTATCTCTTTTGTCGAAAATCAGCCGTTTTGGCTCGAACATTAAATGCCTCCAAATGGTATTTAATTAACTTCCCGGGATGAAGAAACCTTTTTTGAGAACTCAGAGTAAGTAAATTGGCCATTTTCATGCACTTTTAACCATTCCATAAATCTTGTGTTTAGGGCCCCTGGAAGCATGAAAATCACTTTAAACATGCTAATTTTAGCTCTAACACTGATGATCCACCTACAAATGTGAACTGACGTTCAAAAATAAAACATTTGCAAACGGACCATTTTCCACATTTCTGAAGCATGACGTAATGGGGGGGTGTTATCTCTTTTGTCGAAAATCAGCCGTTTTTGCTCGAACATTAAATGCCTCCAAATGGTATTTAATTAACTTCCCGAGCCCCTGGAAGCATGAAAATCACTTTAAACATGCTAATTTTAGCTCCAACACTGATGATCCACCTACAAATGTGAACTGACGTTCAAAAATAAAACATTTGAAAACAGACCATTTTCCACATTTCCGAAGCATGACGTAATGGGGGGGGTGTTATCTCTTTTGTCAAAAATCAGCTGTTTTTGCTTGAACATTAAATGCCTCCAAATAGTATTTAATTCACTTCCCGAGCCCCTGGAAGCATGAAAATCACTTTAAACATGCTAATTTTAGCTCTAACACTGCTGATCCACCTACAAATGTGAACTGACGTTCAAAAATAAACCATTTGAAAACGGACCATTTTCCACATTTCTGAAGCATGACGTAATGGGGGGTGTTATCTCTTTTGTCGAAAATCAGCCGTTTTGGCTCGAACATTAAATGCCTCCAAATGGTATTTAATTAACTTCCCGGGATGAAGAAACCTTTTTTGAGAACTCAGAGTAAGTAAATTGGCCATTTTCATGCACTTTTAACCATTCCATAAATCTTGTGTTTAGGGCCCCTGGAAGCATGAAAATCACTTTAAACATGCTAATTTTAGCTCTAACACTGATGATCCACCTACAAATGTGAACTGACGTTCAAAAATAAAACATTTGCAAACGGACCATTTTCCACATTTCTGAAGCATGACGTAATGGGGGGGTGTTATCTCTTTTGTCGAAAATCAGCCGTTTTTGCTCGAACATTAAATGCCTCCAAATGGTATTTAATTAACTTCCCGAGCCCCTGGAAGCATGAAAATCACTTTAAACATGCTAATTTTAGCTCCAACACTGATGATCCACCTACAAATGTGAACTGACGTTCAAAAATAAAACATTTGAAAACGGACCATTTTCCACATTTCTGAAGCATGACGTAATGGGGGGGTGTTATCTCTTTTGTCAAAAATCAGCTGTTTTTGCTTGAACATTAAATGCCTCCAAATAGTATTTAATTCACTTCCCGAGCCCCTGGAAGCATGAAAATCACTTTAAACATGCTAATTTTAGCTCTAACACTGATGATCCACCTACAAATGTGAACTGACATTCAAAAATAAAACATTTGAAAACGGACCATTTTCCACATTTCTGAAGCATGACGTAATAGGGGGGTGTTATCTCTTTTGTCGAAAATCATCCGTTTTAGCTCGAACATTAAATGCCTCCAAATGGTATTTAATTAACTTCCCGGGATGAAGAAACCTTTCTTGAGAACTCAGAGTAAGTAAATTGGCCATTTTCATGCACTTTTAACCATTCCATAAATCTTGTGTTTAGGGCCCCTGGAAGCATGAAAATCACTTTAAACATGCTAATTTTAGCTCTAACACTGATGATCCAACCACAAATGTGAACTGACGTTCAAAAATAAAACATTTGAAAACGGACCATTTTCCACATTTCTGAAGCATGACGTAATGGGGGGGTGTTATCTCTTTTGTCGAAAATCAGCCGTTTTTGCTCGAACATTAAATGCCTCCAAATGGTATTTAATTAACTTCCCGAGCCCCTGGAAGCATGAAAATCACTTTAAACATGCTAATTTTAGCTCTAACACTGATGATCCACCTACAAATGTGAACTGACGTTCAAAAATAAAACATTTGAAAACGGACCATTTTCCACATTTCTGAAGCATGACGTAATGGGGGGGTGTTATCTCTTTTGTCGAAAATCAGCCGTTTTAGCTCGAACATTAAATGCCTCCGAATGGTATTTAATTAACTTCCCGGGATGAAGAAACCTTTTTTGAGAACTCAGAGTGAGTAAATTGGCCATTTTCATGCACTTTTAACCATTTCATAAATCTTGTGTTTAGGGCCCCTGAAAGCATGAAAATCACTTTAAACATGCTAATTTTAGCTCTAACACTGATGATCCACCTACAAACGTGAACTGACGTTCAAAAATAAAACATTTGAAAACGGACCATTTTCCACATTTCTGAAGCATGACGTAATGGGGGGGTATTATCTCTTTTGTCAAAAATCAGCTGTTTTTGCTTGAACATTAAATGCCTCCAAATAGTATTTAATTCACTTCCCGAGCCCCTGGAAGCATGAAAATCACTTTAAACATGCTAATTTTAGCTCTAACACTGATGATCCACCTACAAATGTGAACTGACGTTCAAAAATAAAACATTTGAAAACGGACCATTTTCCACATTTCTGAAGCATGACGTAATGGGGGGGTGTTATCTCTTTTGTCGAAAATCATCCGTTTTAGCTCGAACATTAAATGCCTCCAAATGGTATTTAATTAACTTCCCGGGATGAAGAAACCTTTTTTGAGAACTCAGAGTGAGTAAATTGGCCATTTTCATGCACTTTTAACCATTCCATAAATCTTGTGTTTAGGGCCCCTGAAAGCATGAAAATCACTTTAAACATGCTAATTTTAGCTGTAACACTGATGATCCACCTACAAACGTGAACTGACGTTCAAAAATAAAACATTTGAAAACGGACCATTTTCCACATTTCTGAAGCATGACGTAATGGGGGGGTGTTATCTCTTTTGACGAAAATCAGCCATTTTTGCTCGAACATTAAATGCCTCCAAATGGTATTTAATTAACTTCCCGGGGTGAAGAAACCCTTTTTGAGAACTCAGAGTGAGTAAATTGGCCATTTTCATGCACTTTTAACCATTCCATAAATCTTGTGTTTAGGGCCCCTGGAAGCATGAAAATCACTTTAAACATGCTAATTTTAGCTCTAACACTGATGATCCACCTACAAATGTGAACTGACGTTCAAAAATAAAACATTTGAAAACGGACCATTTTCCACATTTCTGAAGCATGAAGTAATGGGGGGGTGTTATCTCTTTTGTCAAAAATCAGCTGTTTTTGCTTGAACATTAAATGCCTCCAATTAGTATTTAATTCACTTCCCGAGCCCCTGGAAGCATGAAAATCACTTTAAACATGCTAATTTTAGCTCTAACACTGATGATCCACCTACAAATGTGAACTGACGTTCAAAAATAAAACATTTGAAAACGGACCATTTTCCACATTTCTGAAGCATGACGTAATGGGGGGGTGTTATCTCTTTTGTCGAAAATCAGCCGTTTTGGCTCGAACATTAAATGCCTCCAAATGGTATTTAATTAACTTCCCGGGGTAAAGAAACCCTTTTTGAAAACTCGGAGTGAGTAAATTGGCCATTTTCATGCACTTTTAACCATTCCATAAATCTTGTGTTTAGGGCCCCTGGAAGCATGAAAATCACTTTAAACATGCTAATTTTAGCTCTAACACTGATGATCCACCTACAAATGTGAACTGACGTTCAAAAATAAAACATTTGAAAACGGACCATTTTCCACATTTCTGAAGCATGACGTAATGGGGGGGTGTTATCTCTTTTGGCAAAAATCAGCTGTTTTTGCTTGAACATTAAATTCCTCCAAATAGTATTTAATTCACTTCCTGAGCCCCTGGAAGCATGAAAATCACTTTAAACATGCTAATTTTAGCTCTAACACTGATGATCCACCTACAAATGTGAACTGACGTTCAAAAATAAAACATTTGAAAACGGACCATTTTCCACATTTCTGAAGCATGACGTAATGGGGGGGTGTTATCTCTTTTGTCGAAAATCAGCCGTTTTGGCTCGAACATTAAATGCCTCCAAATGGTATTTAATTAACTTCCCGGGGTGAAGAACCCCTTTTTGAGAACTCAGAGTGAGTAAATTGGCCATTTTCATGCACTTTTAACCATTCCATAAATCTTGTGTTTAGGGCCCCTGGAAGCATGAAAATCACTTTAAACATGCTAATTTTAGCTCTAACACTGATGATCCACCTACAAATGTGAACTGACGTTCAAAAATAAAACATTTGAAAACGGACCATTTTCCACATTTCTGAAGCATGACGTAATGGGGGGTGTTATCTCTTTTGTCAAAAATCAGCTGTTTTTGCTTGAACATTAAATGCCTCCAAATAGTATTTAATTCACTTCCCGAGCCCCTGGAAGCATGAAAATCACTTTAAACATGCTAATTTTAGCTCTAACACTGATGATCCACCTACAAATGTGAACTGACGTTCAAAAATAAAACATTTGAAAACGGACCATTTTCCACATTTCTGAAGCATGACGTAATGGGGGGGTGTTATCTCTTTTGTCGAAAATCATCCGTTTAAGCTCGAACATTAAATGCCTCCAAATGGTATTTAATTAACTTGCCGGGATGAAGAAACCTTTTTTGAGAACTCAGAGTGAGTAAATTGGCCATTTTCATGCACTTTTAACCATTCCATAAATCTTGTGTTTAGGGCCCCTGAAAGCATGAAAATCACTTTAAACATGCTAATTTTAGCTGTAACACTGATGATCCACCTACAAACGTGAACTGACGTTCAAAAATAAAACATTTGAAAACGGACCATTTTCCACATTTCTGAAGCATGACGTAATGGGGGGGGTGTTATCTCTTTTGAGGAAAATCAGCCATTTTTGCTCGAACATTAAATGCCTCCAAATGGTATTTAATTAACTTCCCGGGGTGAAGAAACCCTTTTTGAGAACTCAGAGTGAGTAAATTGGCCATTTTCATGCACTTTTAACCATTCCATAAATCTTGTGTTTAGGGCCCCTGGAAGCATGAAAATCACTTTAAACATGCTAATTTTAGCTCTAACACTGATGATCCACCTACAAATGTGAACTGACGTTCAAAAATAAAACATTTGAAAACGGACCATTTTCCACATTTCTGAAGCATGAAGTAATGGGGGGGGTGTTATCTCTTTTGTCAAAAATCAGCTGTTTTTGCTTGAACATTAAATGCCTCCAATTAGTATTTAATTCACTTCCTGAGCCCCTGGAAGCATGAAAATCACTTTAAACATGCTAATTTTAGCTCTAACACTGATGATCCACCAAAAATGTGAACTGACGTTCAAAAATAAAACATTTGAAAACGGACCATTTTCCACATTTCTGAAGCATGACGTAATGGGGGGGTGTTATCTCTTTTGTCGAAAATCAGCCGTTTTGGCTCGAACATTAAATGCCTCCAAATGGTATTTAATTAACTTCCCGGGGTGAAGAAACCCTTTTTGAGAACTCAGAGTGAGTAAATTGGCCATTTTCATGGACTTTTCCCCATTCCATAAATCTTGTTTTTAGGGCCCCTGGAAGCATGAAAATCACTTTAAACATGCTAATTTTAGCTCTAACACTGATGATCCACCTACAAATGTGAACTGACGTTCAAAAATAAAACATTTGAAAACGGACCATTTTCCACATTTCTGAAGCATGACGTAATGGGGGGGGTGTTATCTCTTTTGTCAAAAATCAGCTGTTTTTGCTTGAACATTAAAAGCCTCCAAATAGTATTTAATTCACTTTCCGAGCCCCTGGAAGCATGAAAATCACTTTAAACATGCTAATTTTAGCTCTAACACTGATGATCCACCTACAAATGTGAACTGACGTTCAACAATAAAACATTTGAAAACGGACCATTTTCCACATTTCTGAAGCATGACGTAATGGGAGGGTGTTATCTCTTTTGTCGAAAATCAGCCGTTTTGGCTCGAACATTAAATGCCTCCAAATGGTATTTAATTAACTTCCCGGGGTAAAGAAACCCTTTTTGAGAACTCAGAGTGAGTAAATTGGCCATTTTCATGCACTTTTAACCATTCCATAAATCTTGTGTTTAGGGCCCCTGGAAGCATGAAAATCACTTTAAACATGCTAATTTTAGCTCTAACACTGATGATCCACCTACAAATGTGAACTGACGTTCAAAAATAAAACATTTGAAAACGGACCATTTTCCACATTTCTGAAGCATGACGTAATGGGGGGGTGTTATCTCTTTTGTCAAAAATCAGCTGTTTTTGCTTGAACATTAAATGCCTCCAAATAGTATTTAATTCACTTCCCGAGCCCCTGGAAGCATGAAAATCACTTTAAACATGCTAATTTTAGCTCTAACACTGATGATCCACCTACAAATGTGAACTGACGTTCAAAAATAAAACATTTGAAAACGGACCATTTTCCACATTTCTGAAGCATGACGTAATAGGGGGGTGTTATCTCTTTTGTCGAAAATCATCCGTTTTAGCTCGAACATTAAATGCCTCCAAATGGTATTTAATTAACTTCCCGGGATGAAGAAACCTTTTTTGAGAACTCAGAGTAAGTAAATTGGCCATTTTCATGCACTTTTAACCATTCCATAAATCTTGTGTTTAGGGCCCCTGGAAGCATGAAAATCACTTTAAACATGCTAATTTTAGCTCTAACACTGATGATCCACCTACAAATGTGAACTGACGTTCAAAAATAAAACATTTGAAAACGGACCATTTTCCACATTTCTGAAGCATGACGTAATGGGGGGGTGTTATCTCTTTTGTCGAAAATCAGCCGTTTTTGCTCGAACATTAAATGCCTCCAAATGGTATTTAATTAACTTCCCGAGCTCCTGGAAGCATGAAAATCACTTTAAACATGCTAATTTTAGCTCTAACAGTGATGATCCACCTACAATGTGAACTGACGTTCAAAAATAAAACATTTGCAAACGGACCATTTTCCACATTTCTGAAGCATGACGTAATGGGGGGGTGTTATCTCTTTTGTCAAAAATCAGCTGTTTTTGCTTGAACATTAAATGCCTCCAAATAGTATTTAATTCACTTCCCGAGCCCCTGGAAGCATGAAAATCACTTTAAACATGCTAATTTTAGCTCTAACACTGATGATCCACCTACAAATGTGAACTGACATTCAAAAATAAAACATTTGAAAACGGACCATTTTCCACATTTCTGAAGCATGACGTAATAGGGGGGTGTTATCTCTTTTGTCGAAAATCATCCGTTTTAGCTCGAACATTAAATGCCTCCAAATGGTATTTAATTAACTTCCCGGGATGAAGAAACCTTTTTTGAGAACTCAGAGTGAGTAAATTGGCCATTTTCATGCACTTTTAACCATTTCTATAAATCTTGTGTTTAGGGCCCCTGGAAGCATGAAAATCACTTTAAACATGCTAATTTTAACTCTAACACTGATGATCCACCTACAAATGTGAACTGACGTTCAAAAATAAAACATTTGAAAACGGACCATTTTCCACATTTTTGAAGCATGACGTAATGGGGGGGGGGGGTGTTATCTCTTTTGTCGAAAATCAGCCGTTTTTGCTCGAACATTAAATGCCTCCAAATGGTATTTAATTAACTTCCCAAGCCCCTGGAAGCATGAAAATCACTTTAAACATGCTAATTTTAGCTCTAACACTGATGATCCACCTACAAATGTGAACTGACGTTCAAAAATAAAACATTTGAAAACGGACCATTTTCCACATTTCTGAAGCATGACGTAATGGGGGGGGTGTTATCTCTTTTGTCGAAAATCATCCGTTTTAGCTCAAACATTAAATGCCTCCAAATGGTATTTAATTAACTTCCCGGGATGAAGAAACCTTTTTTGAGAACTCAGAGTGAGTAAATTGGCCATTTTCATGCACTTTTAACCATTCCATAAATCTTGTGTTTAGGGCCCCTGAAAGCATGAAAATCACTTTAAACATGCAAATTTTCGCTGTAACACTGATGATCCACCTACAAACGTGAACTGACGTTCAAAAATAAAACATTTGAAAACGGACCATTTTCCACATTTCTGAAGCATGACGTAATGGGGGGTGTTATCTCTTTTGACGAAAATCAGCCGTTTTTGCTCGAACATTAAATGCCTCCAAATGGTATTTAATTAACTTCCCGGGGTGAAGAAACCCTTTTTGAGAACTCAGAGTGAGTAAATTGGCCATTTTCATGCACTTTTAACCATTCCATAAATCTTGTGTTTAGGGCCCCTGGAAGCATGAAAATCACTTTAAACATGCTAATTTTAGCTCTAACACTGATGATCCACCTACAAATGTGAACTGACGTTCAAAAATAAAACATTTGAAAACAGACCATTTTCCACATTTCTGAAGCATGACGTAATGGGGGGGTGTTATCTCTTTTGTCAAAAATCAGCTGTTTTTGCTTGAACATTAAATGCCTCCAAATAGTATTTAATTCACTTCCCGAGCCCCTGGAAGCATGAAAATCACTTTAAACATGCTAATTTTAGCTCTAACACTGCTGATCCACCTACAAATGTGAACTGACGTTCAAAAATAAACCATTTGAAAACGGGCCATTTTCCACATTTCTGAAGCATGACGTAATGGGGGGGTGTTATCTCTTTTGTCGAAAATCAGCCGTTTTGGCTCGAACATTAAATGCCTCCAAATGGTATTTAATTAACTTCCCGGGATGAAGAAACCTTTTTTGAGAACTCAGAGTAAGTAAATTGGCCATTTTCATGCACTTTTAACCATTCCATAAATCTTGTGTTTAGGGCCCCTGGAAGCATGAAAATCACTTTAAACATGCTAATTTTAGCTCTAACACTGATGATCCACCTACAAATGTGAACTGACGTTCAAAAATAAAACATTTGAAAACGGACCATTTTCCACATTTCTGAAGCATGACGTAATGGGGGGGTGTTATCTCTTTTGTCGAAAATCAGCCGTTTTTGCTCGAACATTAAATGCCTCCAAATGGTATTTAATTAACTTCCCGAGCCCCTGGAAGCATGAAAATCACTTTAAACATGCTAATTTTAGCTCCAACACTGATGATCCACCTACAAATGTGAACTGACGTTCAAAAATAAAACATTTGAAAACGGACCATTTTCCACATTTCTGAAGCATGACGTAATGGGGGGGTGTTATCTCTTTTGTCAAAAATCAGCTGTTTTTGCTTGAACATTAAATGCCTCCAAATGGTATTTAATTCACTTCCCGAGCCCCTGGAAGCATGAAAATCACTTTAAACATGCTAATTTTAGCTCTAACACTGATGATCCACCTACAAATGTGAACTGACATTCAAAAATAAAACATTTGAAAACGGACCATTTTCCACATTTCTGAAGCATGACGTAATAGGGGGGTGTTATCTCTTTTGTCGAAAATCATCCGTTTTAGCTCGAACATTAAATGCCTCCAAATGGTATTTAATTAACTTCCCGGGATGAAGAAACCTTTTTTGAGAACTCAGAGTGAGTAAATTGGCCATTTTCATGCACTTTTAACCATTCCATAAATCTTGTGTTTAGGGCCCCTGAAAGCATGAAAATCACTTTAAACATGCTAATTTTAGCTGTAACACTGATGATCCACCTACAAACGTGAACTGACGTTCAAAAATAAAACATTTGAAAACGGACCATTTTCCACATTTCTGAAGCATGACGTAATGGGGGGGTGTTATCTCTTTTGACGAAAATCAGCCGTTTTTGCTCGAACATTAAATGCCTCCAAATGGTATTTAATTAACTTCCCGTGGTGAAGAAACCCTTTTTGAGAACTCAGAGTGAGTAAATTGGCCATTTTCATGCACTTTTAACCATTCCATAAATCTTGTGTTTAGGGCCCCTGGAAGCATGAAAATCACTTTAAACATGCTAATTTTAGCTCTAACACTGATGATCCACCTACAAATGTGAACTGACGTTCAAAAATAAAACATTTGAAAACAGACCATTTTCCACATTTCTGAAGCATGACGTAATGGGGGGGTGTTATCTCTTTTGTCAAAAATCAGCTGTTTTTGCTTGAACATTAAATGCCTCCAAATAGTATTTAATTCACTTCCCGAGCCCCTGGAAGCATGAAAATCACTTTAAACATGCTAATTTTAGTTCTAACACTGCTGATCCACCTACAAATGTGAACTGACGTTCAAAAATAAACCATTTGAAAACGGACCATTTTCCACATTTCTGAAGCATGACGTAATGGGGGGGTGTTATCTCTTTTGTCGAAAATCAGCCGTTTTGGCTCGAACATTAAATGCCTCCAAATGGTATTTAATTAACTTCCCGGGATGAAGAAACCTTTTTTGAGAACTCAGAGTAAGTAAATTGGCCATTTTCATGCACTTTTAACCATTCCATAAATCTTGTGTTTAGGGCCCCTGGAAGCATGAAAATCACTTTAAACATGCTAATTTTAGCTCTAACACTGATGATCCACCTACAAATGTGAACTGACGTTCAAAAATAAAACATTTGAAAACGGACCATTTTCCACATTTCTGAAGCATGACGTAATGGGGGGGTGTTATCTCTTTTGTCGAAAATCAGCCGTTTTTGCTCGAACATTAAATGCCTCCAAATGGTATTTAATTAACTTCCCGAGCCCCTGGAAGCATGAAAATCACTTTAAACATGCTAATTTTAGATCCAACACTGATGATCCACCTACAAATGTGAACTGACGTTCAAAAATAAAACATTTGAAAACGGACCATTTTCCACATTTCTGAAGCATGACGTAATGGGGGGGTGTTATCTCTTTTGTCAAAAATCAGCTGTTTTTGCTTAAACATTAAATGCCTCCAAATAGTATTTAATTCACTTCCCGAGCCCCTGGAAGCATGAAAATCACTTTAAACATGCTAATTTTAGCTCTAACACTGATGATCCACCTACAAATGTGAACTGACATTCAAAAATAAAACATTTGAAAACGGACCATTTTCCACATTTCTGAAGCATGACGTAATAGGGGGGTGTTATCTCTTTTGTCGAAAATCATCCGTTTTAGCTCGAACATTAAATGCCTCCAAATGGTATTTAATTAACTTCCCGGGATGAAGAAACCTTTTTTGAGAACTCAGAGTGAGTAAATTGGCCATTTTCATGCACTTTTAACCATTCCATAAATCTTGTGTTTAGGGCCCCTGAAAGCATGAAAATCACTTTAAACATGCTAATTTTAGCTGTAACACTGATGATCCACCAACAAACGTGAACTGACGTTCAAAAATAAAACATTTGAAAACGGACCATTTTCCACATTTCTGAAGCATGACGTAATGGGGGGGTGTTATCTCTTTTGACGAAAATCAGCCGTTTTTGCTCGAACATTAAATGCCTCCAAATGGTATTTAATTAACTTCCCGTGGTGAAGAAACCCTTTTTGAGAACTCAGAGTGAGTAAATTGGCCATTTTCATGCACTTTTAACCATTCCATAAATCTTGTGTTTAGGGCCCCTGGAAGCATGAAAATCACTTTAAACATGCTAATTTTAGCTCTGACACTGATGATCCACCTACAAATGTGAACTGACGTTCAAAAATAAAACATTTGAAAACGGACCATTTTCCACATTTCTGAAGCATGAAGTAATGGGGGGGGTGTTATCTCTTTTGTCAAAAATCAGCTGTTTTTGCTTGAACATTAAATGCCTCCAAATAGTATTTAATTCACTTTCACGAGCCCCTGGAAGCATGAAAATCACTTTAAACATGCTAATTTTAGCTCTAACACTGATGATCCACCTACAAATGTGAACTGACGTTCAAAAATAAAACATTTGAAAACGGACCGTTTTCCACATTTCTGAAGCATGACGTAATGGGGGGGTGTTATCTCTTTTGTCGAAAATCAGCCGTTTTGGCTCGAACATTAAATGCCTCCAAATGGTATTTAATTAACTTCCCGGGGTGAAGAAACCCTTTTTGAGAACTCAGAGTGAGTAAATTGGCCATTTTCATGCACTTTTAACCATTCCATAAATCTTGTGTTTAGGGCCCCTGGAAGCATGAAAATCACTTTGAACATGCTAATTTTAGCTCTAACACTGATGATCCACCTACAAATGTGAACTGACGTTCAAAAATAAAACATTTGAAAACGGACCATTTTCCACATTTCTGAAGCATGAAGTAATGGGGGGGTGTTATCTCTTTTGTCAAAAATCAGCTGTTTTTGCTTGAACATTAAATGCCTCCAATTAGTATTTAATTCACTTCCCGAGCCCCTGGAAGCATGAAAATCACTTTAAACATGCTAATTTTAGCTCTAACACTGATGATCCACCTACAAATGTGAACTGACGTTCAAAAATAAAACATTTGAAAACGGACCATTTTCCACATTTCTGAAGCATGACGTAATGGGGGGGTGTTATCTCTTTTGTCGAAAATCAGCCGTTTTGGCTCGAACATTAAATGCCTCCAAATGGTATTTAATTAACTTCCCGGGGTAAAGAAACCCTTTTTGAAAACTCGGAGTGAGTAAATTGGCCATTTTCATGCACTTTTAACCATTCCATAAATCTTGTGTTTAGGGCCCCTGGAAGCATGAAAATCACTTTAAACATGCTAATTTTAGCTCTAACACTGATGATCCACCTACAAATGTGAACTGACGTTCAAAAATAAAACATTTGAAAACGGACCATTTTCCACATTTCTGAAGCATGACGTAATGGGGGGGTGTTATCTCTTTTGTCAAAAATCAGCTGTTTTTGCTTGAACATTAAATGCTTCCAAATAGTATTTAATTCACTTCCTGAGCCCCTGGAAGCATGAAAATCACTTTAAACATGCTAATTTTAGCTCTAACACTGATGATCCACCTCCAAATGTGAACTGACGTTCAAAAATAAAACATTTGAAAACGGACCATTTTCCACATTTCTGAAGCATGAAGTAATGGGGGGGGTGTTATCTCTTTTGTCAAAAATCAGCTGTTTTTGCTTGAACATTAAATGCCTCCAAATAGTATTTAATTCACTTCCCGAGCCCCTGCAAGCATGATAATCACTTTAAACATGCTAATTTTAGCTCTAACACTGATGATCCACCTACAAATGTGAACTGACGTTCAAAAATAAAACATTTGAAAACGGACCGTTTTCCACATTTCTGAAGCATGACGTAATGGGGGGGGTGTTATCTCTTTTGTCGAAAATCAGCCGTTTTGGCTCGAACGTTAAATGCCTCCAAATGGTATTTAATTAACTTCCCGGGGTGAAGAAACCCTTTTTGAGAACTCAGAGTGAGTAAATTGGCCATTTTCATGGACTTTTAACCATTCCATAAATCTTGTGTTTAGGGCCCCTGGAAGCATGAAAATCACTTTAAACATGCTAATTTTAGCTCTAACACTGATGATCCACCTACAAATGTGAACTGACGTTCAAAAATAAAACATTTGAAAACGGACCATTTTCCACATTTCTGAAGCATGACGTAATGGGGGGGTGTTATCTCTTTTGTCGAAAATCAGCCGTTTTGGCTTGAACATTAAATGCCTCCAAATGGTATTTAATTAACTTCCCGGGGTAAAGAAACCCTTTTTGAGAACTCAGAGTGAGTAAATTGGCCATTTTCATGCACTTTTAACCATTCCATAAATCTTGTGTTTAGGGCCCCTGGAAGCATGAAAATCACTTTAAACATGCTAAATTTAGCTCTAACACTGATGATCCACCTACAAATGTGAACTGACGTTCAAAAATAAAACATTTGAAAACTGACCATTTTCCACATTTCTGAAGCATGACGTAATGGGGGGGTGTTATCTCTTTTGTCAAAAATCAGCTGTTTTTGCTTGAACATTAAATGCCTCCAAATAGTATTTAATTCACTTCCCGAGCCCCTGGAAGCATGAAAATCACTTTAAACATGCTAATTTTAGCTCTAACACTGCTGATCCACCTACAAATGTGAACTGATGTTCAAAAATAAACCATTTGAAAACGGACCATTTTCCACATTTCTGAAGCATGACGTAATGGGGAGGTGTTATCTCTTTTGTCGAAAATCAGCCGTTTTGGCTCGAACATTAAATGCCTCCAAATGGTATTTAATTAACTTCCCGGGATAAAGAAACCTTTTTTGAGAACTCAGAGTAAGTAAATAGGCCATTTTCATGCACTTTTAACCATTCCATAAATCTTGTGTTTAGGGCCCCTGGAAGCATGAAAATCACTTTAAACATGCTAATTTTAGCTCTAACACTGATGATCCACCTACAAATGTGAACTGACGTTCAAAAATAAAACATTTGAAAACTGACCATTTTCCACATTTCTGAAGCATGACGTAATGGGGGGGTGTTATCTCTTTTGTCGAAAATCAGCCGTTTTTGCTCGAATATTAAATGCCTCCAAATGGTATTTAATTACCTTCCCGGGCCCCTGGAAGCATGAAAATCACTTTAAACATGCTAATTTTAGCTCCAATACTGATGATCCACCTACAAATGTGAACTGACGTTCAAAAATAAAACATTTGAAAACGGACCATTTTCCACATTTCTGAAGCATGACGTAATGGGGGGGTGTTATCTCTTTTGTCAAAAATCAGCCGTTTTAGCTCGAACATTAAATGCCTCCAAATGGTATTTAATTAACTTCCCGGGATGAAGAAACCTTTTTTGAGAACTCAGAGTGAGTAAATTGGCCTTTTTCATGCACTTTTAACCATTTCATAAATCTTGTGTTTAGGGCCCCTGAAAGCATGAAAATCACTTTAAACATGCTAATTTTAGCTCTAACACTGACGATCCACCTACAAACGTGAACTGACGTTCAAAAATAAAACATTTGAAAACGGACCATTTTCCACATTTCTGAAGCATGACGTAATGGGGGGGGTGTTATCTCTTTTGTCAAAAATCAGCTGTTTTTGCTTGAACATTAAATGCCTCCAAATAGTATTTAATTCACTTCCCGAGCCCCTGGAAGCATGAAAATCACTTTAAACATTCTAATTTTAGCTCTAACACTGATGATCCACCTACAAATGTGAACTGACGTTCAAAAATAAAACATTTGAAAACGGACCATTTTTCACATTTCTGAAGCATGACGTAATGGGGGGGTGTTATCTCTTTTGTCGAAAATCAGCCGTTTTGGCTCGAACATTAAATGCCTCCAAATGGTATTTAATTAACTTCCCGGGGTGAAGAAACCCTTTTTGAGAACTCAGAGTGAGTAAATTGGCCATTTTCATGCACTTTTAACCATTCCTTAAATCTTGTGTTTAGGGCCCCTGGAAGCATGAAAATCACTTTAAACATGCTAATTTTAGCTCTAACACTGATGATCCACCTACAAATGTGAACTGACGTTCAAAAATAAAACATTTGAAAACGGACCATTTTCCACATTTCTGTAGCATGACGTAATGGGGGGGGTGTTATCTCTTTTGTCAAAAATCAGCTGTTTTTGCTTGAACATTAAATGCCTCCAAATAGTATTTAATTCACTTTCCGAGCCCCTGGAA
This sequence comes from Lissotriton vulgaris, assembly GCF_964263255.1. Lineage (NCBI taxonomy): Eukaryota > Metazoa > Chordata > Amphibia > Caudata > Salamandridae > Lissotriton > Lissotriton vulgaris. Next base: position 61,795 of record NW_028241753.1, on the reverse strand, counting down.
GCATGAAAATCACTTTAAACATGCTAATTTTAGCTCTAACACTGCTGATCCACCTACAAATGTGAACTGACGTTCAAAAATAAACCATTTGAAAACGGACCATTTTCCACATTTCTGAAGCATGACGTAATGGGGGGGTGTTATCTCTTTTGTCGAAAATCAGCCGTTTTGGCTCGAACATTAAATGCCTCCAAATGGTATTTAATTAACTTCCCGGGGTAAAGAAACCCTTTTTGAGAACTCAGAGTGAGTAAATTGGCCATTTTCATGCACTTTTAACCATTCCATAAATCTTGTGTTTAGGGCACCTGGAAGCATGAAAATCACTTTAAACATGCTAATTTTAGCTCTAACACTGATGATCCACCTACAAATGTGAACTGACGTTCAAAAATAAAACATTTGAAAATGGACCATTTTCCACATTTCTGAAGCATGACGTAATGGGGGGGTGTTATCTCTTTTGTCAAAAATCAGCTGTTTTTGCTTGAACATTAAATGCCTCCAAATAGTATTTAATTCACTTCCCGAGCCCCTGGAAGCATGAAAATCACTTTAAACATGCTAATTTTAGCTCTAACACTGCTGATCCACCTACAAATGTGAACTGACGTTCAAAAATAAACCATTTGAAAACGGACCATTTTCCACATTTCTGAAGCATGACGTAATGGGGGGGTGTTATCTCTTTTGTCGAAAATCAGCCGTTTTGGCTCGAACATTAAATGCCTCCAAATGGTATTTAATTAACTTCCCGGGATGAAGAAACCTTTTTTGAGAACTCAGAGTAAGTAAATTGGCCATTTTCATGCACTTTTAACCATTCCATAAATCTTGTGTTTAGGGCCCCTGGAAGCATGAAAATCACTTTAAACATGCTAATTTTAGCTCTAACTCTGATGATCTACCTACAAATGTGAACTGACGTTCAAAAATAAAACATTTGAAAATGGACCATTTTCCACATTTCTGAAGCATGACGTAATGGGGGGGTGTTATCTCTTTTGTCAAAAATCAGCTGTTTTTGCTTGAACATTAAATGCCTCCAAATAGTATTTAATTAACTTCCCGAGCCCCTGGAAGCATGAAAATCACTTTAAACATGCTAATTTTAGCTCCAACACTGACGATCCACCTACAAATGTGAACTGATGTTCAAAAAAAAAACATTTGAAAACGGACCATTTTCCACATTTCTGAAGCATGACGTAATGGGGGGGGTGTTATCTCTTTTGTCAAAAATCAGCCGTTTTAGCTCGAACATTAAATGCCTCCAAATGTATTTAATTAACTTCCCGGGATGAAGAACCCTTTTTTGAGAACTCAGAGTGAGTAAATTGGCCATTTTCATGCACTTTTAACCATTTCATAAATCTTGTGTTTAGGGCCCCTGAAAGCATGAAAATCACTTTAAACATGCTAATTTTAGCTCTAACACTGATGATCCACCTACAAACGTGAACTGACGTTCAAAAATAAAACATTTGAAAACGGACCATTTTCCACATTTCTGAAGCATGACGTAATGGGGGGGTGTTATCTCTTTTGTCGAAAATCTGCCGTTTTTGCTCGAACATTAAATGCCTCCAAATGGTATTTAATTAACTTCCCGGGGTGAAGAAACCCTTTTTGAGAACTCAGAGTGAGTAAATTGGCCATTTTCATGCACTTTTAACCATTCCATAAATCTTGTGTTTAGGGCCCCTGGAAGCATGAAAATCACTTTAAACATGCTAATTTTAGCTCTAACACTGATGATCCACCTACAAAGGTGAACTGACGTTCAAAAATAAAACATTTGAAAACGGACCATTTTCCACATTTCTGAAGCATGACGTAATGGGGGGGTGTTATCTCTTTTGTCGAAAATCAGCCGTTTTTGCTCGAACATTAAATGCCTCCAAATGGTATTTAATTAACTTTCCGAGCCCCTGGAAGCATGAAAATCACTTTAAACATGCTAATTTTAGCTCTAACACTGATGATCCACCTACAAATGTGAACTGACGTTCAAAAATAAAACATTTGAAAACGGACCATTTTCCACATTTCTGAAGCATGACGTAATGGGGGGGTGTTATCTCTTTTGTCGAAAATCATCCGTTTTAGCTCAAACATTAAATGCCTCCAAATGGTATTTAATTAACTTCCCGGGATGAAGAAACCTTTTTTGAGAACTCAGAGTGAGTAAATTGGCCATTTTCATGCACTTTTAACCATTCCATAAATCTTGTGTTTAGGGCCCCTGAAAGCATGAAAATCACTTTAAACATGCTAATTTTAGCTGTAACACTGATGATCCACCTACAAACGTGAACTGACGTTCAAAAATAAAACATTTGAAAACGGACCATTTTCCACATTTCTGAAGCATGACGTAATGGGGGGGTGTTATCTCTTTTGACGAAAATCAGCCGTTTTTGCTCGAACATTAAATGCCTCCAAATGGTATTTAATTAACTTCCCGGGGTGAAGAAACCCTTTTTGAGAACTCAGAGTGAGTAAATTGGCCATTTTCATGCACTTTTAACCATTCCATAAATCTTGTGTTTAGGGCCCCTGGAAGCATGAAAATCACTTTAAACATGCTAATTTTAGCTCTAACACTGATGATCCACCTACAAATGTGAACTGACGTTCAAAAATAAAACATTTGAAAACGGACCATTTTCCACATTTCTGAAGCATAAAGTAATGGGGGGGTGTTATCTCTTTTGTCAAAAATCAGCTGTTTTTGCTTGAACATTAAATGCCTCCAATTAGTATTTAATTCACTTCCCGGGCCCCTGGAAGCATGAAAATCACTTTAAACATGCTAATTTTAGCTCTAACACTGATGATCCACCTACAAATGTGAACTGACGTTCAAAAATAAAACATTTGAAAACGGACCATTTTCCACATTTCTGAAGCATGACGTAATGGGGGGGTGTTATCTCTTTTGTCGAAAATCAGCCGTTTTGGCTCGAACATTAAATGCCTCCAAATGGTATTTAATTAACTTCCCGGGGTGAAGAAACCCTTTTTGAGAACTCAGAGTGAGTAAATTGGCCATTTTCATGGACTTTTAACCATTCCATAAATCTTGTGTTTAGGGCCCCTGGAAGCATGAAAATCACTTTAAACATGCTAATTTTAGCTCTAACACTGATGATCCACCTACAAATGTGAACTGACGTTCAAAAATAAAACATTTGAAAACGGACCATTTTCCACATTTCTGAAGCATGACGTAATGGGGGGGGGTGTTATCTCTTTTGTCAAAAATCAGCTGTTTTTGCTTGAACATTAAAAGCCTCCAAATAGTATTTAATTCACTTTCCGAGCCCCTGGAAGCATGAAAATCACTTTAAACATGCTAATTTTAGCTCTAACACTGATGATCCACCTACAAATGTGAACTGACGTTCAACAATAAAACATTTGAAAACGGACCATTTTCCACATTTCTGAAGCATGACGTAATAGGGGGGTGTTATCTCTTTTGTCGAAAATCATCCGTTTTAGCTCGAACATTAAATGCCTCCAAATGGTATTTAATTAACTTCCCGGGATGAAGAAACCTTTTTTGAGAACTCAGAGTGAGTAAATTGGCCATTTTCATGCACTTTTACCATTCCATAAATCTTGTGTTTAGGGCCCCTGGAAGCATGAAAATCACTTTAAACATGCTAATTTTAACTCTAACACTGATGATCCACCTACAAATGTGAACTGACGTTCAAAAATAAAACATTTGAAAACGGACCATTTTCCACATTTTTGAAGCATGACGTAATGGGGGGGGTGTTATCTCTTTTGTCGAAAATCAGCCGTTTTTGCTCGAACATTAAATGCCTCCAAATGGTATTTAATTAACTTCCCAAGCCCCTGGAAGCATGAAAATCACTTTAAACATGCTAATTTTAGCTCTAACACTGATGATCCACCTACAAATGTGAACTGACGTTCAAAAATAAAACATTTGAAAACGGACCATTTTCCACATTTCTGAAGCATGACGTAATGGGGGGGTGTTATCTCTTTTGTCGAAAATCATCCGTTTTAGCTCAAACATTAAATGCCTCCAAATGGTATTTAATTAACTTCCCGGGATGAAGAAACCTTTTTTGAGAACTCAGAGTGAGTAAATTGGCCATTTTCATGCACTTTTAACCATTCCATAAATCTTGTGTTTAGGTCCCCTGAAAGCATGAAAATCACTTTAAACATGCTAATTTTAGCTGTAACACTGATGATCCACCTACAAACGTGAACTGACGTTCAAAAATAAAACATTTGAAAACGGACCATTTTCCACATTTCTGAAGCATGACGTAATGGGGGGGTGTTATCTCTTTTGACGAAAATCAGCCGTTTTTGCTCGAACATTAAATGCCTCCAAATGGTATTTAATTAACTTCCCGGGGTGAAGAAACCCTTTTTGAGAACTCAGAGTGAGTAAATTGGCCATTTTCATGCACTTTTAACCATTCCATAAATCTTGTGTTTAGGGCCCCTGGAAGCATGAAAATCACTTTAAACATGCTAATTTTAGCTCTAACACTGATGATCCACCTACAAATGTGAACTGACGTTCAAAAATAAAACATTTGAAAACGGACCATTTTCCACATTTCTGAAGCATGACGTAATGGGGGGGTGTTATCTCTTTTGTCGAAAATCAGCCGTTTTGGCTCGAACATTAAATGCCTCCAAATGGTATTTAATTAACTTCCCGGGGTAAAGAAACCCTTTTTGAAAACTCGGAGTGAGTAAATTGGCCATTTTCATGCACTTTTAACCATTCCATAAATCTTGTGTTTAGGGCCCCTGGAAGCATGAAAATCACTTTAAACATGCTAATTTTAGCTCTAACACTGATGATCCACCTACAAATGTGAACTGACGTTCAAAAATAAAACATTTGAAAACGGACCATTTTCCACATTTCTGAAGCATGACGTAATGGGGGGGTGTTATCTCTTTTGTCAAAAATCAGCTGTTTTTGCTTGAACATTAAATGCTTCCAAATAGTATTTAATTCACTTCCTGAGCCCCTGGAAGCATGAAAATCACTTTAAACATGCTAATTTTAGCTCTAACACTGAGGATCCACCTACAAATGTGAACTGACGTTCAAAAATAAAACATTTGAAAACGGACCATTTTCCACATTTCTGAAGCATGACGTAATGGGGGGGGTGTTATCTCTTTTGTCGAAAATCAGCCGTTTTGGCTCGAACATTAAATGCCTCCAAATGGTATTTAATTAACTTCCCGGGGTGAAGAACCCCTTTTTGAGAACTCAGAGTGAGTAAATTGGCCATTTTCATGCACTTTTAACCATTCCATAAATCTTGTGTTTAGGGCCCCTGGAAGCATGAAAATCACTTTAAACATGCTAATTTTAGCTCTAACACTGATGATCCACCTACAAATGTGAACTGACGTTCAAAAATAAAACATTTGAAAACGGACCATTTTCCACATTTCTGAAGCATGACGTAATGGGGGGTGTTATCTCTTTTGTCAAAAATCAGCTGTTTTTGCTTGAACATTAAATGCCTCCAAATAGTATTTAATTCACTTCCCGAGCCCCTGGAAGCATGAAAATCACTTTAAACATGCTAATTTTAGCTCTAACACTGATAATCCACCTACAAATGTGAACTGACGTTCAAAAATAAAACATTTGAAAACGGACCATTTTCCACATTTCTGAAGCATGACGTAATGGGGGGGTGTTATCTCTTTTGTCGAAAATCATCCGTTTTAGCTCGAACATTAAATGCCTCCAAATGGTATTTAATTAACTTGCCGGGATGAAGAAACCTTTTTTGAGAACTCAGAGTGAGTAAATTGGCCATTTTCATGCACTTTTAACCATTCCATAAATCTTGTGTTTAGGGCACCTGAAAGCATGAAAATCACTTTAAACATGCTAATTTTAGCTGTAACACTGATGATCCACCTACAAACGTGAACTGACGTTCAAAAATAAAACATTTGAAAACGGACCATTTTCCACATTTCTGAAGCATGACGTAATGGGGGGGTGTTATCTCTTTTGACGAAAATCAGCCATTTTTGCTCGAACATTAAATGCCTCCAAATGGTATTTAATTAACTTCCCGGGGTGAAGAAACCCTTTTTGAGAACTCAGAGTGAGTAAATTGGCCATTTTCATGCACTTTTAACCATTCCATAAATCTTGTGTTTAGGGCCCCTGGAAGCATGAAAATCACTTTAAACATGCTAATTTTAGCTCTAACACTGATGATCCACCTACAAATGTGAACTGACGTTCAAAAATAAAACATTTGAAAACGGACCATTTTCCACATTTCTGAAGCATGACGTAATGGGGGGGGGTGTTATCTCTTTTGTCAAAAATCAGCTGTTTTTGCTTGAACATTAAAAGCCTCCAAATAGTATTTAATTCACTTTCCGAGCCCCTGGAAGCATGAAAATCACTTTAAACATGCTAATTTTAGCTCTAACACTGATGATCCACCTACAAATGTGAACTGACGTTCAACAATAAAACATTTGAAAACGGACCATTTTCCACATTTCTGAAGCATGACGTAATAGGGGGGTGTTATCTCTTTTGTCGAAAATCATCCGTTTTAGCTCGAACATTAAATGCCTCCAAATGGTATTTAATTAACTTCCCGGGATGAAGAAACCTTTTTTGAGAACTCAGAGTGAGTAAATTGGCCATTTTCATGCACTTTTACCATTCCATAAATCTTGTGTTTAGGGCCCCTGGAAGCATGAAAATCACTTTAAACATGCTAATTTTAACTCTAACACTGATGATCCACCTACAAATGTGAACTGACGTTCAAAAATAAAACATTTGAAAACGGACCATTTTCCACATTTTTGAAGCATGACGTAATGGGGGGGGTGTTATCTCTTTTGTCGAAAATCAGCCGTTTTTGCTCGAACATTAAATGCCTCCAAATGGTATTTAATTAACTTCCCAAGCCCCTGGAAGCATGAAAATCACTTTAAACATGCTAATTTTAGCTCTAACACTGATGATCCACCTACAAATGTGAACTGACGTTCAAAAATAAAACATTTGAAAACGGACCATTTTCCACATTTCTGAAGCATGACGTAATGGGGGGGTGTTATCTCTTTTGTCGAAAATCATCCGTTTTAGCTCAAACATTAAATGCCTCCAAATGGTATTTAATTAACTTCCCGGGATGAAGAAACCTTTTTTGAGAACTCAGAGTGAGTAAATTGGCCATTTTCATGCACTTTTAACCATTCCATAAATCTTGTGTTTAGGGCCCCTGAAAGCATGAAAATCACTTTAAACATGCTAATTTTAGCTGTAACACTGATGATCCACCTACAAACGTGAACTGACGTTCAAAAATAAAACATTTGAAAACGGACCATTTTCCACATTTCTGAAGCATGACGTAATGGGGGGGTGTTATCTCTTTTGACGAAAATCAGCCGTTTTTGCTCGAACATTAAATGCCTCCAAATGGTATTTAATTAACTTCCCGGGGTGAAGAAACCCTTTTTGAGAACTCAGAGTGAGTAAATTGGCCATTTTCATGCACTTTTAACCATTCCATAAATCTTGTGTTTAGGGCCCCTGGAAGCATGAAAATCACTTTAAACATGCTAATTTTAGCTCTAACACTGATGATCCACCTACAAATGTGAACTGACGTTCAAAAATAAAACATTTGAAAACAGACCATTTTCCACATTTCTGAAGCATGACGTAATGGGGGGGTGTTATCTCTTTTGTCAAAAATCAGCTGTTTTTGCTTGAACATTAAATGCCTCCAAATAGTATTTAATTCACTTCCCGAGCCCCTGGAAGCATGAAAATCACTTTAAACATGCTAATTTTAGGTCTAACACTGCTGATCCACCTACAAATGTGAACTGACGTTCAAAAATAAACCATTTGAAAACGGACCATTTTCCACATTTCTGAAGCATGACGTAATGGGGGGGTGTTATCTCTTTTGTCGAAAATCAGCCGTTTTGGCTCGAACATTAAATGCCTCCAAATGGTATTTAATTAACTTCCCGGGATGAAGAAACCTTTTTTGAGAACTCAGAGTAAGTAAATTGGCCATTTTCATGCACTTTTACCCATTCCATAAATCTTGTGTTTAGGGCCCCTGGAAGCATGAAAATCACTTTAAACATGCTAATTTTAGCTCTAACACTGATGATCCACCTACAAATGTGAACTGACGTTCAAAAATAAAACATTTGAAAACGGACCATTTTCCACATTTCTGAAGCATGACGTAATGGGGGGGGGGTGTTATCTCTTTTGTCGAAAATCAGCCGTTTTTGCTCGAACATTAAATGCCTCCAAATGGTATTTAATTAACTTCCCGAGCCCCTGGAAGCATGAAAATCACTTTAAACATGCTAATTTTAGCTCCAACACTGATGATCCACCTACAAATGTGAACTGACGTTCAAAAATAAAACATTTGAAAACGGACCATTTTCCACATTTCTGAAGCATGACGTAATGGGGGGGTGTTATCTCTTTTGTCAAAAATCAGCTGTTTTTGCTTGAACATTAAATGCCTCCAAATAGTATTTAATTCACTTCCCGAGCCCCTGGAAGCATGAAAATCACTTTAAACATGCTAATTTTAGCTCTAACACTGATGATCCACCTACAAATGTGAACTGACATTCAAAAATAAAACATTTGAAAACGGACCATTTTCCACATTTCTGAAGCATGACGTAATAGGGGGGTGTTATCTCTTTTGTCGAAAATCATCCGTTTTAGCTCGAACATTAAATGCCTCCAAATGGTATTTAATTAACTTCCCGGGATGAAGAAACCTTTTTTGAGAACTCAGAGTGAGTAAATTGGCCATTTTCATGCACTTTTAACCATTCCATAAATCTTGTGTTTAGGGCCCCTGAAAGCTTGAAAATCACTTTAAACATGCTAATTTTAGCTGTAACACTGATGATCCACCTACAAACGTGAACTGACGTTCAAAAATAAAACATTTGAAAACGGACCATTTTCCACATTTCTGAAGCATGACGTAATGGGGGGGTGTTATCTCTTTTGACGAAAATCAGCCGTTTTTGCTCGAACATTAAATGCCTCCAAATGGTATTTAATTAACTTCCCGGGGTGAAGAAACCCTTTTTGAGAACTCAGAGTGAGTAAATTGGCCATTTTCATGCACTTTTAACCATTCCATAAATCTTGTGTTTAGGGCCCCTGGAAGCATGAAAATCACTTTAAACATGCTAATTTTAGCTCTAACACTGATGATCCACCTCCAAATGTGAACTGACGTTCAAAAATAAAACATTTGAAAACGGACCATTTTCCACATTTCTGAAGCATGAAGTAATGGGGGGGGTGTTATCTCTTTTGTCAAAAATCAGCTGTTTTTGCTTGAACATTAAATGCCTCCAAATAGTATTTAATTCACTTCCCGAGCCCCTGCAAGCATGATAATCACTTTAAACATGCTAATTTTAGCTCTAACACTGATGATCCACCTACAAATGTGAACTGACGTTCAAAAATAAAACATTTGAAAACGGACCGTTTTCCACATTTCTGAAGCATGACGTAATGGGGGGGTGTTATCTCTTTTGTCGAAAATCAGCCGTTTTGGCTCGAACGTTAAATGCCTCCAAATGGTATTTAATTAACTTCCCGGGGTGAAGAAACCCTTTTTGAGAACTCAGAGTGAGTAAATTGGCCATTTTCATGGACTTTTAACCATTCCATAAATCTTGTGTTTAGGGCCCCTGGAAGCATGAAAATCACTTTAAACATGCTAATTTTAGCTCTAACACTGATGATCCACCTACAAATGTGAACTGACGTTCAAAAATAAAACATTTGAAAACGGACCATTTTCCACATTTCTGAAGCATGACGTAATGGGGGGGTGTTATCTCTTTTGTCGAAAATCAGCCGTTTTGGCTTGAACATTAAATGCCTCCAAATGGTATTTAATTAACTTCCCGGGGTAAAGAAACCCTTTTTGAGAACTCAGAGTGAGTAAATTGGCCATTTTCATGCACTTTTAACCATTCCATAAATCTTGTGTTTAGGGCCCCTGGAAGCATGAAAATCACTTTAAACATGCTAAATTTAGCTCTAACACTGATGATCCACCTACAAATGTGAACTGACGTTCAAAAATAAAACATTTGAAAACTGACCATTTTCCACATTTCTGAAGCATGACGTAATGGGGGGGTGTTATCTCTTTTGTCAAAAATCAGCTGTTTTTGCTTGAACATTAAATGCCTCCAAATAGTATTTAATTCACTTCCCGAGCCCCTGGAAGCATGAAAATCACTTTAAACATGCTAATTTTAGCTCTAACACTGCTGATCCACCTACAAATGTGAACTGATGTTCAAAAATAAACCATTTGAAAACGGACCATTTTCCACATTTCTGAAGCATGACGTAATGGGGAGGTGTTATCTCTTTTGTCGAAAATCAGCCGTTTTGGCTCGAACATTAAATGCCTCCAAATGGTATTTAATTAACTTCCCGGGATAAAGAAACCTTTTTTGAGAACTCAGAGTAAGTAAATTGGCCATTTTCATGCACTTTTAACCATTCCATAAATCTTGTGTTTAGGGCCCCTGGAAGCATGAAAATCACTTTAAACATGCTAATTTTAGCTCTAACACTGATGATCCACCTACAAATGTGAACTGACGTTCAAAAATAAAACATTTGAAAACTGACCATTTTCCACATTTCTGAAGCATGACGTAATGGGGGGGTGTTATCTCTTTTGTCGAAAATCAGCCGTTTTTGCTCGAATATTAAATGCCTCCAAATGGTATTTAATTACCTTCCCGGGCCCCTGGAAGCATGAAAATCACTTTAAACATGCTAATTTTAGCTCCAATACTGATGATCCACCTACAAATGTGAACTGACGTTCAAAAATAAAACATTTGAAAACGGACCATTTTCCACATTTCTGAAGCATGACGTAATGGGGGGGTGTTATCTCTTTTGTCAAAAATCAGCCGTTTTAGCTCGAACATTAAATGCCTCCAAATGGTATTTAATTAACTTCCCGGGATGAAGAAACCTTTTTTGAGAACTCAGAGTGAGTAAATTGGCCTTTTTCATGCACTTTTAACCATTTCATAAATCTTGTGTTTAGGGCCCCTGAAAGCATGAAAATCACTTTAAACATGCTAATTTTAGCTCTAACACTGACGATCCACCTACAAACGTGAACTGACGTTCAAAAATAAAACATTTGAAAACGGACCATTTTCCACATTTCTGAAGCATGACGTAATGGGGGGGGTGTTATCTCTTTTGTCAAAAATCAGCTGTTTTTGCTTGAACATTAAATGCCTCCAAATAGTATTTAATTCACTTCCCGAGCCCCTGGAAGCATGAAAATCACTTTAAACATTCTAATTTTAGCTCTAACACTGATGATCCACCTACAAATGTGAACTGACGTTCAAAAATAAAACATTTGAAAACGGACCATTTTTCACATTTCTGAAGCATGACGTAATGGGGGGGTGTTATCTCTTTTGTCGAAAATCAGCCGTTTTGGCTCGAACATTAAATGCCTCCAAATGGTATTTAATTAACTTCCCGGGGTGAAGAAACCCTTTTTGAGAACTCAGAGTGAGTAAATTGGCCATTTTCATGCACTTTTAACCATTCCTTAAATCTTGTGTTTAGGGCCCCTGGAAGCATGAAAATCACTTTAAACATGCTAATTTTAGCTCTAACACTGATGATCCACCTACAAATGTGAACTGACGTTCAAAAATAAAACATTTGAAAACGGACCATTTTCCACATTTCTGTAGCATGACGTAATGGGGGGGGTGTTATCTCTTTTGTCAAAAATCAGCTGTTTTTGCTTGAACATTAAATGCCTCCAAATAGTATTTAATTCACTTTCCGAGCCCCTGGAAGCATGAAAATCACTTTAAACATGCTAATTTTAGCTCTAACACTGCTGATCCACCTACAAATGTGAACTGACGTTCAAAAATAAACCATTTGAAAACGGACCATTTTCCACATTTCTGAAGCATGACGTAATGGGGGGGTGTTATCTCTTTTGTCGAAAATCAGCCGTTTTGGCTCGAACATTAAATGCCTCCAAATGGTATTTAATTAACTTCCCGGGGTAAAGAAACCCTTTTTGAGAACTCAGAGTGAGTAAATTGGCCATTTTCATGCACTTTTAACCATTCCATAAATCTTGTGTTTAGGGCACCTGGAAGCATGAAAATCACTTTAAACATGCTAATTTTAGCTCTAACACTGATGATCCACCTACAAATGTGAACTGACGTTCAAAAATAAAACATTTGAAAATGGACCATTTTCCACATTTCTGAAGCATGACGTAATGGGGGGGTGTTATCTCTTTTGTCAAAAATCAGCTGTTTTTGCTTGAACATTAAATGCCTCCAAATAGTATTTAATTCACTTCCCGAGCCCCTGGAAGCATGAAAATCACTTTAAACATGCTAATTTTAGCTCTAACACTGCTGATCCACCTACAAATGTGAACTGACGTTCAAAAATAAACCATTTGAAAACGGACCATTTTCCACATTTCTGAAGCATGACGTAATGGGGGGTGTTATCTCTTTTGTCGAAAATCAGCCGTTTTGGCTCGAACATTAAATGCCTCCAAATGGTATTTAATTAACTTCCCGGGATGAAGAAACCTTTTTTGAGAACTCAGAGTAAGTAAATTGGCCATTTTCATGCACTTTTAACCATTCCATAAATCTTGTGTTTAGGGCCCCTGGAAGCATGAAAATCACTTTAAACATGCTAATTTTAGCTCTAACTCTGATGATCTACCTACAAATGTGAACTGACGTTCAAAAATAAAACATTTGAAAATGGACCATTTTCCACATTTCTGAAGCATGACGTAATGGGGGGGTGTTATCTCTTTTGTCAAAAATCAGCTGTTTTTGCTTGAACATTAAATGCCTCCAAATAGTATTTAATTAACTTCCCGAGCCCCTGGAAGCATGAAAATCACTTTAAACATGCTAATTTTAGCTCCAACACTGACGATCCACCTACAAATGTGAACTGATGTTCAAAAAAAAAACATTTGAAAACGGACCATTTTCCACATTTCTGAAGCATGACGTAATGGGGGGGGTGTTATCTCTTTTGTCAAAAATCAGCCGTTTTAGCTCGAACATTAAATGCCTCCAAATGTATTTAATTAACTTCCCGGGATGAAGAACCCTTTTTGAGAACTCAGAGTGAGTAAATTGGCCATTTTCATGCACTTTTAACCATTTCATAAATCTTGTGTTTAGGGCCCCTGAAAGCATGAAAATCACTTTAAACATGCTAATTTTAGCTCTAACACTGATGATCCACCTACAAACGTGAACTGACGTTCAAAAATAAAACATTTGAAAACGGACCATTTTCCACATTTCTGAAGCATGACGTAATGGGGGGGTGTTATCTCTTTTGTCGAAAATCTGCCGTTTTTGCTCGAACATTAAATGCCTCCAAATGGTATTTAATTAACTTCCCGGGGTGAAGAAACCGTTTTTGAGAACTCAGAGTGAGTAAATTGGCCATTTTCATGCACTTTTAACCATTCCATAAATCTTGTGTTTAGGGCCCCTGGAAGCATGAAAATCACTTTAAACATGCTAATTTTAGCTCTAACACTGATGATCCACCTACAAATGTGAACTGACGTTCAAAAATAAAACATTTGAAAACGGACCATTTTCCACATTTCTGAAGCATGACGTAATGGGGGGGTGTTATCTCTTTTGTCGAAAATCAGCCGTTTTTGCTCGAACATTAAATGCCTCCAAATGGTATTTAATTAACTTTCCGAGCCCCTGGAAGCATGAAAATCACTTTAAACATGCTAATTTTAGCTCTAACACTGATGATCCACCTACAAATGTGAACTGACGTTCAAAAATAAAACATTTGAAAACGGACCATTTTCCACATTTCTGAAGCATGACGTAATGGGGGGGTGTTATCTCTTTTGTCGAAAATCATCCGTTTTAGCTCAAACATTAAATGCCTCCAAATGGTATTTAATTAACTTCCCGGGATGAAGAAACCTTTTTTGAGAACTCAGAGTGAGTAAATTGGCCATTTTCATGCACTTTTAACCATTCCATAAATCTTGTGTTTAGGGCCCCTGAAAGCATGAAAATCACTTTAAACATGCTAATTTTAGCTGTAACACTGATGATCCACCTACAAACGTGAACTGACGTTCAAAAATAAAACATTTGAAAACGGACCATTTTCCACATTTCTGAAGCATGACGTAATGGGGGGGTGTTATCTCTTTTGACGAAAATCAGCCGTTTTTGTTCGAACATTAAATGCCTCCAAATGGTATTTAATTAACTTCCCGGGGTGAAGAAACCCTTTTTGAGAACTCAGAGTGAGTAAATTGGCCATTTTCATGCACTTTTAACCATTCCATAAATCTTGTGTTTAGGGCCCCTGGAAGCATGAAAATCACTTTAAACATGCTAATTTTAGCTCTAACACTGATGATCCACCTACAAATGTGAACTGACGTTCAAAAATAAAACATTTGAAAACGGACCATTTTCCACATTTCTGAAGCATAAAGTAATGGGGGGGTGTTATCTCTTTTGTCAAAAATCAGCTGTTTTTGCTTGAACATTAAATGCCTCCAATTAGTATTTAATTCACTTCCCGGGCCCCTGGAAGCATGAAAATCACTTTAAACATGCTAATTTTAGCTCTAACACTGATGATCCACCTACAAATGTGAACTGACGTTCAAAAATAAAACATTTGAAAACGGACCATTTTCCACATTTCTGAAGCATGACGTAATGGGGGGGTGTTATCTCTTTTGTCGAAAATCAGCCGTTTTGGCTCGAACATTAAATGCCTCCAAATGGTATTTAATTAACTTCCCGGGGTGAAGAAACCCTTTTTGAGAACTCAGAGTGAGTAAATTGGCCATTTTCATGGACTTTTAACCATTCCATAAATCTTGTGTTTAGGGCCCCTGGAAGCATGAAAATCACTTTAAACATGCTAATTTTAGCTCTAACACTGATGATCCACCTACAAATGTGAACTGACGTTCAAAAATAAAACATTTGAAAACGGACCATTTTCCACATTTCTGAAGCATGACGTAATGGGGGGGGGTGTTATCTCTTTTGTCAAAAATCAGCTGTTTTTGCTTGAACATTAAAAGCCTCCAAATAGTATTTAATTCACTTTCCGAGCCCCTGGAAGCATGAAAATCACTTTAAACATGCTAATTTTAGCTCTAACACTGATGATCCACCTACAAATGTGAACTGACGTTCAACAATAAAACATTTGAAAACGGACCATTTTCCACATTTCTGAAGCATGACGTAATAGGGGGGTGTTATCTCTTTTGTCGAAAATCATCCGTTTTAGCTCGAACATTAAATGCCTCCAAATGGTATTTAATTAACTTCCCGGGATGAAGAAACCTTTTTTGAGAACTCAGAGTGAGTAAATTGGCCATTTTCATGCACTTTTACCATTCCATAAATCTTGTGTTTAGGGCCCCTGGAAGCATGAAAATCACTTTAAACATGCTAATTTTAACTCTAACACTGATGATCCACCTACAAATGTGAACTGACGTTCAAAAATAAAACATTTGAAAACGGACCATTTTCCACATTTTTTAAGCATGACGTAATGGGGGGGGTGTTATCTCTTTTGTCGAAAATCAGCCGTTTTTGCTCGAACATTAAATGCCTCCAAATGGTATTTAATTAACTTCCCAAGCCCCTGGAAGCATGAAAATCACTTTAAACATGCTAATTTTAGCTCTAACACTGATGATCCACCTACAAATGTGAACTGACGTTCAAAAATAAAACATTTGAAAACGGACCATTTTCCACATTTCTGAAGCATGACGTAATGGGGGGGTGTTATCTCTTTTGTCGAAAATCATCCGTTTTAGCTCAAACATTAAATGCCTCCAAATGGTATTTAATTAACTTCCCGGGATGAAGAAACCTTTTTTGAGAACTCAGAGTGAGTAAATTGGCCATTTTCATGCACTTTTAACCATTCCATAAATCTTGTGTTTAGGGCCCCTGAAAGCATGAAAATCACTTTAAACATGCTAATTTTAGCTGTAACACTGATGATCCACCTACAAACGTGAACTGACGTTCAAAAATAAAACATTTGAAAACGGACCATTTTCCACATTTCTGAAGCATGACGTAATGGGGGGGTGTTATCTCTTTTGACGAAAATCAGCCGTTTTTGCTCGAACATTAAATGCCTCCAAATGGTATTTAATTAACTTCCCGGGGTGAAGAAACCCTTTTTGAGAACTCAGAGTGAGTAAATTGGCCATTTTCATGCACTTTTAACCATTCCATAAATCTTGTGTTTAGGGCCCCTGGAAGCATGAAAATCACTTTAAACATGCTAATTTTAGCTCTAACACTGATGATCCACCTACAAATGTGAACTGACGTTCAAAAATAAAACATTTGAAAACAGACCATTTTCCACATTTCTGAAGCATGACGTAATGGGGGGGTGTTATCTCTTTTGTCAAAAATCAGCTGTTTTTGCTTGAACATTAAATGCCTCCAAATAGTATTTAATTCACTTCCCGAGCCCCTGGAAGCATGAAAATCACTTTAAACATGCTAATTTTAGGTCTAACACTGCTGATCCACCTACAAATGTGAACTGACGTTCAAAAATAAACCATTTGAAAACGGACCATTTTCCACATTTCTGAAGCATGACGTAATGGGGGGGTGTTATCTCTTTTGTCGAAAATCAGCCGTTTTGGCTCGAACATTAAATGCCTCCAAATGGTATTTAATTAACTTCCCGGGATGAAGAAACCTTTTTTGAGAACTCAGAGTAAGTAAATTGGCCATTTTCATGCACTTTTACCCATTCCATAAATCTTGTGTTTAGGGCCCCTGGAAGCATGAAAATCACTTTAAACATGCTAATTTTAGCTCTAACACTGATGATCCACCTACAAATGTGAACTGACGTTCAAAAATAAAACATTTGAAAACGGACCATTTTCCACATTTCTGAAGCATGACGTAATGGGGGGGGGGTGTTATCTCTTTTGTCGAAAATCAGCCGTTTTTGCTCGAACATTAAATGCCTCCAAATGGTATTTAATTAACTTCCCGAGCCCCTGGAAGCATGAAAATCACTTTAAACATGCTAATTTTAGCTCCAACACTGATGATCCACCTACAAATGTGAACTGACGTTCAAAAATAAAACATTTGAAAACGGACCATTTTCCACATTTCTGAAGCATGACGTAATGGGGGGGTGTTATCTCTTTTGTCAAAAATCAGCTGTTTTTGCTTGAACATTAAATGCCTCCAAATAGTATTTAATTCACTTCCCGAGCCCCTGGAAGCATGAAAATCACTTTAAACATGCTAATTTTAGCTCTAACACTGATGATCCACCTACAAATGTGAACTGACATTCAAAAATAAAACATTTGAAAACGGACCATTTTCCACATTTCTGAAGCATGACGTAATAGGGGGGTGTTATCTCTTTTGTCGAAAATCATCCGTTTTAGCTCGAACATTAAATGCCTCCAAATGGTATTTAATTAACTTCCCGGGATGAAGAAACCTTTTTTGAGAACTCAGAGTGAGTAAATTGGCCATTTTCATGCACTTTTAACCATTCCATAAATCTTGTGTTTAGGGCCCCTGAAAGCTTGAAAATCACTTTAAACATGCTAATTTTAGCTGTAACACTGATGATCCACCTACAAACGTGAACTGACGTTCAAAAATAAAACATTTGAAAACGGACCATTTTCCACATTTCTGAAGCATGACGTAATGGGGGGGTGTTATCTCTTTTGACGAAAATCAGCCGTTTTTGCTCGAACATTAAATGCCTCCAAATGGTATTTAATTAACTTCCCGGGGTGAAGAAACCCTTTTTGAGAACTCAGAGTGAGTAAATTGGCCATTTTCATGCACTTTTAACCATTCCATAAATCTTGTGTTTAGGGCCCCTGGAAGCATGAAAATCACTTTAAACATGCTAATTTTAGCTCTAACACTGATGATCCACCTCCAAATGTGAACTGACGTTCAAAAATAAAACATTTGAAAACGGACCATTTTCCACATTTCTGAAGCATGAAGTAATGGGGGGGGTGTTATCTCTTTTGTCAAAAATCAGCTGTTTTTGCTTGAACATTAAATGCCTCCAAATAGTATTTAATTCACTTCCCGAGCCCCTGCAAGCATGATAATCACTTTAAACATGCTAATTTTAGCTCTAACACTGATGATCCACCTACAAATGTGAACTGACGTTCAAAAATAAAACATTTGAAAACGGACCGTTTTCCACATTTCTGAAGCATGACGTAATGGGGGGGGTGTTATCTCTTTTGTCGAAAATCAGCCGTTTTGGCTCGAACGGTAAATGCCTCCAAATGGTATTTAATTAACTTCCCGGGGTGAAGAAACCCTTTTTGAGAACTCAGAGTGAGTAAATTGGCCATTTTCATGGACTTTTAACCATTCCATAAATCTTGTGTTTAGGGCCCCTGGAAGCATGAAAATCACTTTAAACATGCTAATTTTAGCTCTAACACTGATGATCCACCTACAAATGTGAACTGACGTTCAAAAATAAAACATTTGAAAACGGACCATTTTCCACATTTCTGAAGCATGACGTAATGGGGGGGTGTTATCTCTTTTGTCGAAAATCAGCCGTTTTGGCTTGAACATTAAATGCCTCCAAATGGTATTTAATTAACTTCCCGGGGTAAAGAAACCCTTTTTGAGAACTCAGAGTGAGTAAATTGGCCATTTTCATGCACTTTTAACCATTCCATAAATCTTGTGTTTAGGGCCCCTGGAAGCATGAAAATCACTTTAAACATGCTAAATTTAGCTCTAACACTGATGATCCACCTACAAATGTGAACTGACGTTCAAAAATAAAACATTTGAAAACTGACCATTTTCCACATTTCTGAAGCATGACGTAATGGGGGGGTGTTATCTCTTTTGTCAAAAATCAGCTGTTTTTGCTTGAACATTAAATGCCTCCAAATAGTATTTAATTCACTTCCCGAGCCCCTGGAAGCATGAAAATCACTTTAAACATGCTAATTTTAGCTCTAACACTGCTGATCCACCTACAAATGTGAACTGATGTTCAAAAATAAACCATTTGAAAACGGACCATTTTCCACATTTCTGAAGCATGACGTAATGGGGAGGTGTTATCTCTTTTGTCGAAAATCAGCCGTTTTGGCTCGAACATTAAATGCCTCCAAATGGTATTTAATTAACTTCCCGGGATAAAGAAACCTTTTTTGAGAACTCAGAGTAAGTAAATTGGCCATTTTCATGCACTTTTAACCATTCCATAAATCTTGTGTTTAGGGCCCCTGGAAGCATGAAAATCACTTTAAACATGCTAATTTTAGCTCTAACACTGATGATCCACCTACAAATGTGAACTGACGTTCAAAAATAAAACATTTGAAAACGGACCATTTTCCACATTTCTGAAGCATGACGTAATGGGGGGGTGTTATCTCTTTTGTCGAAAATCAGCCGTTTTTGCTCGAATATTAAATGCCTCCAAATGGTATTTAATTACCTTCCCGGGCCCCTGGAAGCATGAAAATCACTTTAAACATGCTAATTTTAGCTCCAATACTGATGATCCACCTACAAATGTGAACTGACGTTCAAAAATAAAACATTTGAAAACGGACCATTTTCCACATTTCTGAAGCATGACGTAATGGGGGGGTGTTATCTCTTTTGTCAAAAATCAGCCGTTTTAGCTCGAACATTAAATGCCTCCAAATGGTATTTAATTAACTTCCCGGGATGAAGAAACCTTTTTTGAGAACTCAGAGTGAGTAAATTGGCCTTTTTCATGCACTTTTAACCATTTCATAAATCTTGTGTTTAGGGCCCCTGAAAGCATGAAAATCACTTTAAACATGCTAATTTTAGCTCTAACACTGACGATCCACCTACAAACGTGAACTGACGTTCAAAAATAAAACATTTGAAAACGGACCATTTTCCACATTTCTGAAGCATGACGTAATGGGGGGGGTGTTATCTCTTTTGTCAAAAATCAGCTGTTTTTGCTTGAACATTAAATGCCTCCAAATAGTATTTAATTCACTTCCCGAGCCCCTGGAAGCATGAAAATCACTTTAAACATTCTAATTTTAGCTCTAACACTGATGATCCACCTACAAATGTGAACTGACGTTCAAAAATAAAACATTTGAAAACGGACCATTTTTCACATTTCTGAAGCATGACGTAATGGGGGGGTGTTATCTCTTTTGTCGAAAATCAGCCGTTTTGGCTCGAACATTAAATGCCTCCAAATGGTATTTAATTAACTTCCCGGGGTGAAGAAACCCTTTTTGAGAACTCAGAGTGAGTAAATTGGCCATTTTCATGCACTTTTAACCATTCCTTAAATCTTGTGTTTAGGGCCCCTGGAAGCATGAAAATCACTTTAAACATGCTAATTTTAGCTCTAACACTGATGATCCACCTACAAATGTGAACTGACGTTCAAAAATAAAACATTTGAAAACGGACCATTTTCCACATTTCTGAAGCATGACGTAATGGGGGGGGGTGTTATCTCTTTTGTCAAAAATCAGCTGTTTTTGCTTGAACATTAAATGCCTCCAAATAGTATTTAATTCACTTTCCGAGCCCCTGGAAGCATGAAAATCACTTTAAACATGCTAATTTTAGCTCTAACACTGCTGATCCACCTACAAATGTGAACTGACGTTCAAAAATAAACCATTTGAAAACGGACCATTTTCCACATTTCTGAAGCATGACGTAATGGGGGGGTGTTATCTCTTTTGTCGAAAATCAGCCGTTTTGGCTCGAACATTAAATGCCTCCAAATGGTATTTAATTAACTTCCCGGGGTAAAGAAACCCTTTTTGAGAACTCAGAGTGAGTAAATTGGCCATTTTCATGCACTTTTAACCATTCCATAAATCTTGTGTTTAGGGCACCTGGAAGCATGAAAATCACTTTAAACATGCTAATTTTAGCTCTAACACTGATGATCCACCTACAAATGTGAACTGACGTTCAAAAATAAAACATTTGAAAATGGACCATTTTCCACATTTCTGAAGCATGACGTAATGGGGGGGTGTTATCTCTTTTGTCAAAAATCAGCTGTTTTTGCTTGAACATTAAATGCCTCCAAATAGTATTTAATTCACTTCCCGAGCCCCTGGAAGCATGAAAATCACTTTAAACATGCTAATTTTAGCTCTAACACTGCTGATCCACCTACAAATGTGAACTGACGTTCAAAAATAAACCATTTGAAAACGGACCATTTTCCACATTTCTGAAGCATGACGTAATGGGGGGGTGTTATCTCTTTTGTCGAAAATCAGCCGTTTTGGCTCGAACATTAAATGCCTCCAAATGGTATTTAATTAACTTCCCGGGATGAAGAAACCTTTTTTGAGAACTCAGAGTAAGTAAATTGGCCATTTTCATGCACTTTTAACCATTCCATAAATCTTGTGTTTAGGGCCCCTGGAAGCATGAAAATCACTTTAAACATGCTAATTTTAGCTCTAACTCTGATGATCTACCTACAAATGTGAACTGACGTTCAAAAATAAAACATTTGAAAATGGACCATTTTCCACATTTCTGAAGCATGACGTAATGGGGGGGTGTTATCTCTTTTGTCAAAAATCAGCTGTTTTTGCTTGAACATTAAATGCCTCCAAATAGTATTTAATTAACTTCCCGAGCCCCTGGAAGCATGAAAATCACTTTAAACATGCTAATTTTAGCTCCAACACTGACGATCCACCTACAAATGTGAACTGATGTTCAAAAAAAAAACATTTGAAAACGGACCATTTTCCACATTTCTGAAGCATGACGTAATGGGGGGGGTGTTATCTCTTTTGTCAAAAATCAGCCGTTTTAGCTCGAACATTAAATGCCTCCAAATGTATTTAATTAACTTCCCGGGATGAAGAACCCTTTTTTGAGAACTCAGAGTGAGTAAATTGGCCATTTTCATGCACTTTTAACCATTTCATAAATCTTGTGTTTAGGGCCCCTGAAAGCATGAAAATCACTTTAAACATGCTAATTTTAGCTCTAACACTGATGATCCACCTACAAACGTGAACTGACGTTCAAAAATAAAACATTTGAAAACGGACCATTTTCCACATTTCTGAAGCATGACGTAATGGGGGGGTGTTATCTCTTTTGTCGAAAATCTGCCGTTTTTGCTCGAACATTAAATGCCTCCAAATGGTATTTAATTAACTTCCCGGGGTGAAGAAACCCTTTTTGAGAACTCAGAGTGAGTAAATTGGCCATTTTCATGCACTTTTAACCATTCCATAAATCTTGTGTTTAGGGCCCCTGGAAGCATGAAAATCACTTTAAACATGCTAATTTTAGCTCTAACACTGATGATCCACCTACAAATGTGAACTGACGTTCAAAAATAAAACATTTGAAAACGGACCATTTTCCACATTTCTGAAGCATGACGTAATGGGGGGGTGTTATCTCTTTTGTCGAAAATCAGCCGTTTTGGCTTGAACATTAAATGCCTCCAAATGGTATTTAATTAACTTCCCGGGGTAAAGAAACCCTTTTTGAGAACTCAGAGTGAGTAAATTGGCCATTTTCATGCACTTTTAACCATTCCATAAATCTTGTGTTTAGGGCCCCTGGAAGCATGAAAATCACTTTAAACATGCTAAATTTAGCTCTAACACTGATGATCCACCTACAAATGTGAACTGACGTTCAAAAATAAAACATTTGAAAACTGACCATTTTCCACATTTCTGAAGCATGACGTAATGGGGGGGTGTTATCTCTTTTGTCAAAAATCAGCTGTTTTTGCTTGAACATTAAATGCCTCCAAATAGTATTTAATTCACTTCCCGAGCCCCTGGAAGCATGAAAATCACTTTAAACATGCTAATTTTAGCTCTAACACTGCTGATCCACCTACAAATGTGAACTGATGTTCAAAAATAAACCATTTGAAAACGGACCATTTTCCACATTTCTGAAGCATGACGTAATGGGGAGGTGTTATCTCTTTTGTCGAAAATCAGCCGTTTTGGCTCGAACATTAAATGCCTCCAAATGGTATTTAATTAACTTCCCGGGATAAAGAAACCTTTTTTGAGAACTCAGAGTAAGTAAATTGGCCATTTTCATGCACTTTTAACCATTCCATAAATCTTGTGTTTAGGGCCCCTGGAAGCATGAAAATCACTTTAAACATGCTAATTTTAGCTCTAACACTGATGATCCACCTACAAATGTGAACTGACGTTCAAAAATAAAACATTTGAAAACGGACCATTTTCCACATTTCTGAAGCATGACGTAATGGGGGGGTGTTATCTCTTTTGTCGAAAATCAGCCGTTTTTGCTCGAATATTAAATGCCTCCAAATGGTATTTAATTACCTTCCCGGGCCCCTGGAAGCATGAAAATCACTTTAAACATGCTAATTTTAGCTCCAATACTGATGATCCACCTACAAATGTGAACTGACGTTCAAAAATAAAACATTTGAAAACGGACCATTTTCCACATTTCTGAAGCATGACGTAATGGGGGGGTGTTATCTCTTTTGTCAAAAATCAGCCGTTTTAGCTCGAACATTAAATGCCTCCAAATGGTATTTAATTAACTTCCCGGGATGAAGAAACCTTTTTTGAGAACTCAGAGTGAGTAAATTGGCCTTTTTCATGCACTTTTAACCATTTCATAAATCTTGTGTTTAGGGCCCCTGAAAGCATGAAAATCACTTTAAACATGCTAATTTTAGCTCTAACACTGACGATCCACCTACAAACGTGAACTGACGTTCAAAAATAAAACATTTGAAAACGGACCATTTTCCACATTTCTGAAGCATGACGTAATGGGGGGGGTGTTATCTCTTTTGTCAAAAATCAGCTGTTTTTGCTTGAACATTAAATGCCTCCAAATAGTATTTAATTCACTTCCCGAGCCCCTGGAAGCATGAAAATCACTTTAAACATTCTAATTTTAGCTCTAACACTGATGATCCACCTACAAATGTGAACTGACGTTCAAAAATAAAACATTTGAAAACGGACCATTTTTCACATTTCTGAAGCATGACGTAATGGGGGGGTGTTATCTCTTTTGTCGAAAATCAGCCGTTTTGGCTCGAACATTAAATGCCTCCAAATGGTATTTAATTAACTTCCCGGGGTGAAGAAACCCTTTTTGAGAACTCAGAGTGAGTAAATTGGCCATTTTCATGCACTTTTAACCATTCCTTAAATCTTGTGTTTAGGGCCCCTGGAAGCATGAAAATCACTTTAAACATGCTAATTTTAGCTCTAACACTGATGATCCACCTACAAATGTGAACTGACGTTCAAAAATAAAACATTTGAAAACGGACCATTTTCCACATTTCTGAAGCATGACGTAATGGGGGGGGTGTTATCTCTTTTGTCAAAAATCAGCTGTTTTTGCTTGAACATTAAATGCCTCCAAATAGTATTTAATTCACTTTCCGAGCCCCTGGAAGCATGAAAATCACTTTAAACATGCTAATTTTAGCTCTAACACTGCTGATCCACCTACAAATGTGAACTGACGTTCAAAAATAAACCATTTGAAAACGGACCATTTTCCACATTTCTGAAGCATGACGTAATGGGGGGGTGTTATCTCTTTTGTCGAAAATCAGCCGTTTTGGCTCGAACATTAAATGCCTCCAAATGGTATTTAATTAACTTCCCGGGGTAAAGAAACCCTTTTTGAGAACTCAGAGTGAGTAAATTGGCCATTTTCATGCACTTTTAACCATTCCATAAATCTTGTGTTTAGGGCACCTGGAAGCATGAAAATCACTTTAAACATGCTAATTTTAGCTCTAACACTGATGATCCACCTACAAATGTGAACTGACGTTCAAAAATAAAACATTTGAAAATGGACCATTTTCCACATTTCTGAAGCATGACGTAATGGGGGGGTGTTATCTCTTTTGTCAAAAATCAGCTGTTTTTGCTTGAACATTAAATGCCTCCAAATAGTATTTAATTCACTTCCCGAGCCCCTGGAAGCATGAAAATCACTTTAAACATGCTAATTTTAGCTCTAACACTGCTGATCCACCTACAAATGTGAACTGACGTTCAAAAATAAACCATTTGAAAACGGACCATTTTCCACATTTCTGAAGCATGACGTAATGGGGGGGTGTTATCTCTTTTGTCGAAAATCAGCCGTTTTGGCTCGAACATTAAATGCCTCCAAATGGTATTTAATTAACTTCCCGGGATGAAGAAACCTTTTTTGAGAACTCAGAGTAAGTAAATTGGCCATTTTCATGCACTTTTAACCATTCCATAAATCTTGTGTTTAGGGCCCCTGGAAGCATGAAAATCACTTTAAACATGCTAATTTTAGCTCTAACTCTGATGATCTACCTACAAATGTGAACTGACGTTCAAAAATAAAACATTTGAAAATGGACCATTTTCCACATTTCTGAAGCATGACGTAATGGGGGGGTGTTATCTCTTTTGTCAAAAATCAGCTGTTTTTGCTTGAACATTAAATGCCTCCAAATAGTATTTAATTAACTTCCCGAGCCCCTGGAAGCATGAAAATCACTTTAAACATGCTAATTTTAGCTCCAACACTGACGATCCACCTACAAATGTGAACTGATGTTCAAAAAAAAAACATTTGAAAACGGACCATTTTCCACATTTCTGAAGCATGACGTAATGGGGGGGGTGTTATCTCTTTTGTCAAAAATCAGCCGTTTTAGCTCGAACATTAAATGCCTCCAAATGTATTTAATTAACTTCCCGGGATGAAGAACCCTTTTTTGAGAACTCAGAGTGAGTAAATTGGCCATTTTCATGCACTTTTAACCATTTCATAAATCTTGTGTTTAGGGCCCCTGAAAGCATGAAAATCACTTTAAACATGCTAATTTTAGCTCTAACACTGATGATCCACCTACAAACGTGAACTGACGTTCAAAAATAAAACATTTGAAAAGGGACCATTTTCCTCATTTCTGAAGCATGACGTAATGGGGGGGTGTTATCTCTTTTGTCGAAAATCTGCCGTTTTTGCTCGAACATTAAATGCCTCCAAATGGTATTTAATTAACTTCCCGGGGTGAAGAAACCCTTTTTGAGAACTCAGAGTGAGTAAATTGGCCATTTTCATGCACTTTTAACCATTCCATAAATCTTGTGTTTAGGGCCCCTGGAAGCATGAAAATCACTTTAAACATGCTAATTTTAGCTCTAACACTGATGATCCACCTACAAATGTGAACTGACGTTCAAAAATAAAACATTTGAAAACGGACCATTTTCCACATTTGTGAAGCATGACGTAATGGGGGGGTGTTATCTCTTTTGTCGAAAATCAGCCGTTTTTGCTCGAACATTAAATGCCTCCAAATGGTATTTAATTAACTTTCCGAGCCCCTGGAAGCATGAAAATCACTTTAAACATGCTAATTTTAGCTCTAACACTGATGATCCACCTACAAATGTGAACTGACGTTCAAAAATAAAACATTTGAAAACGGACCATTTTCCACATTTCTGAAGCATGACGTAATGGGGGGGTGTTATCTCTTTTGTCGAAAATCATCCGTTTTAGCTCAAACATTAAATGCCTCCAAATGGTATTTAATTAACTTCCCGGGATGAAGAAACCTTTTTTGAGAACTCAGAGTGAGTAAATTGGCCATTTTCATGCACTTTTAACCATTCCATAAATCTTGTGTTTAGGGCCCCTGAAAGCATGAAAATCACTTTAAACATGCTAATTTTAGCTGTAACACTGATGATCCACCTACAAACGTGAACTGACGTTCAAAAATAAAACATTTGAAAACGGACCATTTTCCACATTTCTGAAGCATGACGTAATGGGGGGGTGTTATCTCTTTTGACGAAAATCAGCCGTTTTTGCTCGAACATTAAATGCCTCCAAATGGTATTTAATTAACTTCCCGGGGTGAAGAAACCCTTTTTGAGAACTCAGAGTGAGTAAATTGGCCATTTTCATGCACTTTTAACCATTCCATAAATCTTGTGTTTAGGGCCCCTGGAAGCATGAAAATCACTTTAAACATGCTAATTTTAGCTCTAACACTGATGATCCACCTACAAATGTGAACTGACGTTCAAAAATAAAACATTTGAAAACGGACCATTTTCCACATTTCTGAAGCATAAAGTAATGGGGGGGTGTTATCTCTTTTGTCAAAAATCAGCTGTTTTTGCTTGAACATTAAATGCCTCCAAATAGTATTTAATTCACTTCCCGAGCCCCTGGAAGCATGAAAATCACTTTAAACATGCTAATTTTAGCTCTAACACTGATGATCCACCTACAAATGTGAACTGACGTTCAAAAATAAAACATTTGAAAACGGACCGTTTTCCACATTTCTGAAGCATGACGTAATGGGGGGGTGTTATCTCTTTTGTCGAAAATCAGCCGTTTTGGCTCGAACATTAAATGCCTCCAAATGGTATTTAATTAACTTCCCGGGGTGAAGAAACCCTTTTTGAGAACTCAGAGTGAGTAAATTGGCCATTTTCATGGACTTTTAACCATTCCATAAATCTTGTGTTTAGGGCCCCTGGAACCATGAAAATCACTTTAAACATGCTAATTTTAGCTCTAACACTGATGATCCACCTACAAAAGTGAACTGACGTTCAAAAATAAAACATTTGAAAACGGACCATTTTCCACATTTCTGAAGCATGACGTAATAGGGGGGTTGTTATCTCTTTTGTCAAAAATCAGCTGTTTTTGCTTGAACATTAAATGCCTCCAAATAGTATTTAATTCACTTTCCGAGCCCCTGGAAGCATGAAAATCACTTTAAACATGCTAATTTTAGCTCTAACACTGATGATCCACCTACAAATGTGAACTGACGTTCAAAAATAAAACATTTGAAAACGGACCATTTTCCACATTTCTGAAGCATGACGTAATGGGGGGGTGTTATCTCTTTTGTCGAAAATCAGCCGTTTTGGCTTGAACATTAAATGCCTCCAAATGGTATTTAATTAACTTCCCGGGGTAAAGAAACCCTTTTTGAGAACTCAGAGTGAGTAAATTGGCCATTTTCATGCACTTTTAACCATTCCATAAATCTTGTGTTTAGGGCCCCTGGAAGCATGAAAATCACTTTAAACATGCTAATTTTAGCTCTAACACTGATGATCCACCTACAAATGTGAACTGACGTTCAAAAATAAAACATTTGAAAATGGACCATTTTCCACATTTCTGAAGCATGACGTAATGGGGGGGTGTTATCTCTTTTGTCAAAAATCAGCTGTTTTTGCTTGAACATTAAATGCCTCCAAATAGTATTTAATTCACTTCCCGAGCCCCTGGAAGCATGAAAATCACTTTAAACATGCTAATTTTAGCTCTAACACTGCTGATCCACCTACAAATGTGAACTGACGTTCAAAAATAAACCATTTGAAAACGGACCATTTTCCACATTTCTGAAGCATGACGTAATGGGGGGGTGTTATCTCTTTTGTCGAAAATCTGCCGTTTTGGCTCGAACATTAAATGCCTCCAAATGGTATTTAATTAACTTCCCGGGATGAAGAAACCTTTTTTGAGAACTCAGAGTGAGTAAATTGGCCATTTTCATGCACTTTTAACCATTTCATAAATCTTGTGTTTAGGGCCCCTGGAAGCATGAAAATCACTTTAAACATGCTAATTTTAGCTCTAACACTGATGATACACCTACAAATGTGAACTGACGTTCAAAAATAAAACATTTGAAAACGGACCATTTTCCACATTTCTGAAGCATGACGTAATGGGGGGGTGTTATCTCTTTTGTCGAAAATCAGCCGTTTTTGCTCGAACATTAAATGCCTCCAAATGGTATTTAATTAACTTCCCGAGCCCCTGGAAGCATGAAAATCACTTTAAACATGCTAATTTTAGCTCCAACACTGATGATCCACCTACAAATGTGAACTGACGTTCAAAAATAAAACATTTGAAAACGGACCATTTTCCACATTTCTGAAGCATGACGTAATGGGGGGGATGTTATCTCTTTTGTCAAAAATCAGCCGTTTTAGCTCGAACATTAAATGCCTCCAAATGTATTTAATTAACTTCCCGGGATGAAGAACCCTTTTTTGAGAACTCAGAGTGAGTAAATTGGCCATTTTCATGCACTTTTAACCATTTCATAAATCTTGTGTTTAGGGCCCCTGAAAGCATGAAAATCACTTTAAACATGCTAATTTTAGCTCTAACACTGATGATCCACCTACAAACGTGAACTGACGTTCAAAAATAAAACATTTGAAAACGGACCATTTTCCACATTTCTGAAGCATGACGTAATGGGGGGGTGTTATCTCTTTTGTCGAAAATCTGCCGTTTTTGCTCGAACATTAAATGCCTCCAAATGGTATTTAATTAACTTCCCGGGGTGAAGAAACCCTTTTTGAGAACTCAGAGTGAGTAAATTGGCCATTTTCATGCACTTTTAACCATTCCAGAAATCTTTTGTTTAGGGCCCCTGGAAGCATGAAAATCACTTTAAACATGCTAATTTTAGCTCTAACACTGATAATCCACCTACAAATGTGAACTGACGTTCAAAAATAAAACATTTGAAAACGGACCATTTTCCACATTTCTGAAGCATGAAGTAATGGGGGGGTGTTATCTCTTGTGTCAAAAATCAGCTGTTTTTGCTTGAACATTAAATGCCTCCAAATAGTATTTAATTCACTTCCCGAGCCCCTGGAAGCATGAAACTCACTTTAAACATGCTAATTTTAGCTCTAACACTGATGATCCACCTACAAATGTGAACTGACGTTCAAAAATAAAACATTTGAAAACGGACCATTTTCCACATTTCTGAAGCATGACGTAATGGGGGGGTGTTATCTCTTTTGTCGAAAATCAGCCGTTTTGGCTCGAACATTAAATGCCTCCAAATGGTATTTAATTAACTTCCTGGGGTGAAGAAACCCCTTTTGAGAACTCAGAGTGAGTAAATTGGCCATTTTCATGGACTTTTAACCATTCCATAAATCTTGTGTTTAGGGCCCCTGGAAGCATGAAAATCACTTTAAACATGCTAATTTTAGCTCTAACACTGATGATCCACCTACAAATGTGAACTGACGTTCAAAAATAAAACATTTGAAAACGGACCATTTTCCACATTTCTGAAGCATGACGTAATGGGGGGGTGTTATCTCTTTTGTCGAAAATCAGCCGTTTTGGCTCGAATATTAAATGCCTCCAAATGGTATTTAATTAACTTCCCGGGGTGAAGAAACCCTTTTTGAGAACTCAGAGTGAGTAAATTGGTCATTTTCATGCACTTTTAACCATTCCATAAATCTTGTGTTTAGGGCCCCTGGAAGCATGAAAATCACTTTAAACATGCTAATTTTAGCTCTAACACTGATGATCCACCTACAAATGTGAACTGACGTTCAAAAATAAAACATTTGAAAACGGACCATTTTCCACATTTCTGAAGCATGACGTAATGGGGGGGGGGTGTTATCTCTTTTGTCAAAAATCAGCTGTTTTTGCTTGAACATTAAATGCCTCCAAATAGTATTTAATTCACTTTCCGAGCCCCTGGAAGCATGAAAATCACATTAAACATGCTAATTTTAGCTCTAACACTGATGATCCACCTACAAATGTGAACTGACGTTCAAAAATAAAACATTTGAAAACGGACCATTTTCCACATTTCTGAAGCATGACGTAATGGGGGGGTGTTATCTCTTTTGTCGAAAATCAGCCGTTTTGGCTCGAACATTAAATGCCTCCAAATGGTATTTAATTAACTTCCCGGGGTGAAGAAACCCTTTTTGAGAACTCAGAGTGAGTAAATTGGCCATTTTCATGGACTTTTAACCATTCCATAAATCTTGTGTTTAGGGCCCCTGGAAGCATGAAAATCACTTTAAACATGCTAATTTTAGCTCTAACACTGATGATCCACCTACAAATGTGAACTGACGTTCAAAAATAAAACATTTGAAAACGGACCATTTTCCACATTTCTGAAGCATGACGTAATGGGGGGGTGTTATCTCTTTTGTCGAAAATCAGCCGTTTTGGCTCGAACATTAAATGCCTCCAAATGGTATTTAATTAACTTCCCGGGGTGAAGAAACCCTTTTTGAGAACTCAGAGTGAGTAAATTGGCCATTTTCATGGACTTTTAACCATTCCATAAATCTTGTGTTTAGGGCCCCTGGAAGCATGAAAATCACTTTAAACATGCTAATTTTAGCTCTAACACTGATGATCCACCTACAAATGTGAACTGACGTTCAAAAATAAAACATTTGAAAACGGACCATTTTCCACATTTCTGAAGCATGACGTAATGGGGGGGTGTTATCTCTTTTGTCGAAAATCAGCCGTTTTGGCTCGAACATTAAATGCCTCCAAATGGTATTTAATTAACTTCCCGGGGTGAAGAAACCCTTTTTGAGAACTCAGAGTGAGTAAATTGGCCATTTTCATGCACTTTTAACCATTCCTTAAATCTTGTGTTTAGGGCCCCTGGAAGCATGAAAATCACTTTAACCATGCTAATTTTAGCTCTAACACTGATGATTCACCTACAAATGTGAACTGACGTTCAAAAATAAAACATTTGAAAACGGACCATATTCCACATTTCTGAAGCATGACGTAATGGGGGGGTGTTATCTCTTTTGTCAAAAATCAGCTGTTTTTGCTTGAACATTAAATGCCTCCAAATAGTATTTAATTCACTTCCCGAGCCCCTGGAAGCATGAAAATCACTTTAAACATGCTAATTTTAGCTCTAACACTGATGATCCACCTACAAATGTGAACTGACGTTCAAAAATAAAACATTTGAAAACGGACCATTTTCCACATTTCTGAAGCATGACGTAATGGGGGGGTGTTATCTCTTTTGTCGAAAATCAGCCGTTTTGGCTCGAACATTAAATGCCTCCAAATGGTATTTAATTAACTTCCCGGGGTAAAGAAACCCTTTTTGAAAACTCAGAGTGAGTGAATTGGCCATTTTCATGCACTTTTAACCATTCCATAAATCTTGTGTTTAGGGCCCCTGGAAGCATGAAAATCACTTTAAACATGCTAATTTTAGCTCTAACACTGATGATCCACCTACAAATGTGAACTGACGTTCAAAAATAAAACATTTGAAAACGGACCATTTTCCACATTTCTGAAGCATGACGTAATGGGGGGGTGTTATCTCTTTTGTCGAAAATCCGCCGTTTTGGCTCGAACATTAAATGCCTCCAAATGGTATTTAATTAACTTCCCGGGGTGAAGAAACCCCTTTTGAGAACTCAGAGTGAGTAAATTGGCCATTTTCATGGACTTTTAACCATTCCATAAATCTTGTGTTTAGGGCCCCTGGAAGCATGAAAATCACTTTAAACATGCTAATTTTAGCTCTAACACTGATGATCCACCTACAAATGTGAACTGACGTTCAAAAATAAAACATTTGAAAACGGACCATTTTCCACATTTCTGAAGCATGACGTAATGGGGGGGTGTTATCTCTTTTGTCGAAAATCAGCCGTTTTGGCTCGAACATTAAATGCCTCCAAATGGTATTTAATTAACTTCCCGGGGTGAAGAAACCCTTTTTGAGAACTCAGAGTGAGTAAATTGGCCATTTTCATGCACTTTTAACCATTCCTTAAATCTTGTGTTTAGGGCCCCTGGAAGCATGAAAATCACTTTAACCATGCTAATTTTAGCTCTAACACTGATGATTCACCTACAAATGTGAACTGACGTTCAAAAATAAAACATTTGAAAACGGACCATATTCCACATTTCTGAAGCATGACGTAATGGGGGGGTGTTATCTCTTTTGTCAAAAATCAGCTGTTTTTGCTTGAACATTAAATGCCTCCAAATAGTATTTAATTCACTTCCCGAGCCCCTGGAAGCATGAAAATCACTTTAAACATGCTAATTTTAGCTCTAACACTGATGATCCACCTACAAATGTGAACTGACGTTCAAAAATAAAACATTTGAAAACGGACCATTTTCCACATTTCTGAAGCATGACGTAATGGGGGGGTGTTATCTCTTTTGTCGAAAATCAGCCGTTTTGGCTCGAACATTAAATGCCTCCAAATGGTATTTAATTAACTTCCCGGGGTGAAGAAACCCTTTTTGAGAACTCAGAGTGAGTAAATTGGTCATTTTCATGCACTTTTAACCATTCCATAAATCTTGTGTTTAGGGCCCCTGGAAGCATGAAAATCACTTTAAACATGCTAATTTTAGCTCTAACACTGATGATCCACCTACAAATGTGAACTGACGTTCAAAAATAAAACATTTGAAAACGGACCATTTTCCACATTTCTGAAGCATGACGTAATGGGGGGGGGGGTGTTATCTCTTTTGGTAAAAATCAGCTGTTTTTGCTTGAACATTAAATGCCTCCAAATAGTATTTAATTCACTTTCCGAGCCCCTGGAAGCATGAAAATCACATTAAACATGCTAATTTTAGCTCTAACACTGATGATCCACCTACAAATGTGAACTGACGTTCAAAAATAAAACATTTGAAAACGGACCATTTTCCACATTTCTGAAGCATGACGTAATAGGGGGGTGTTATCTCTTTTGTCGAAAATCATCCGTTTTAGCACGAACATTAAATGCCTCCAAATGGTATTTAATTAACTTCCCGGGATGAAGAAACCTTTTTTGAGAACTCAGAGTGAATAAATTGGCCATTTTCATGCACTTTTAACCATTCCATAAATCTTGTGTTTAGGGCCCCTGGAAGCATGAAAATC
The DNA here is from genome assembly GCF_964263255.1 of Lissotriton vulgaris. Lineage (NCBI taxonomy): Eukaryota > Metazoa > Chordata > Amphibia > Caudata > Salamandridae > Lissotriton > Lissotriton vulgaris. The sequence goes on along the minus strand of NW_028241753.1, from coordinate 27,798 downwards.
ACTTTAAACATGCTAATTTTAGCTCTCACACTGAGGATCCACCTACAAATGTGAACTGACGTTCAAAAATAAAACATTTGAAAACGGACCATTTTCCACATTTACTGAAGCATGACGTAATGGGGGGGTGTTATCTCTTTTGTCGAAAATCAGCCGTTTTTGCTCGAACATTAAATGCCTCCAAATGGTATTTAATTAACTTCCCGAGCCCCTGGAAGCATGAAAATCACTTTAAACATGCTAATTTTAGCTCTAACACTGATGATCCACCTACAAATGTGAACTGACGTTCAAAAATAAAACATTTGAAAACGGACCATTTTCCACATTTCTGAAGCATGACGTAATAGGGAGGTGTTATCTCTTTTGTCGAAAATCATCCGTTTTAGCTCGAACATTAAATGCCTCCAAATGGTATTTAATTAACTTCCCGGGATGAAGAAACCTTTTTTGAGAACTCAGAGTGAGTAAATTGGCCATTTTAATGCACTTTTAACCATTCCATAAATCTTGTGTTTAGGGCCCCTGAAAGCATGAAAATCACTTTAAACATGCTAATTTTAGCTGTAACACTGATGATCCACCTACAAACGTGAACTGACGTTCAAAAATAAAACATTTGAAAACGGACCATTTTCCACATTTCTGAAGCATGACGTAATGGGGGGTGTTATCTCTTTTGACGAAAATCAGCCGTTTTTGCTCGAACATTAAATGCCTCCAAATGGTATTTAATTAACTTCCCGGGGTGAAGAAACCCTTTTTGAGAACTCAGAGTGAGTAAATTGGCCATTTTCATGCACTTTTAACCATTCCATAAATCTTGTGTTTAGGGCCCCTGGAAGCATGAAAATCACTTTAAACGTGCTAATTTTAGCTCTAACACTGATGATCCTCCTACAAATGTGAACTGACGTTCAAAAATAAAACATTTGAAAACGGACCATTTTCCACATTTCTGAAGCATGAAGTAATGGGGGGTGTTATCTCTTTTGTCAAAAATCAGCTGTTTTTGCTTGAACATTAAATGCCTCCAAATAGTATTTAATTCACTTCCCGAGCCCCTGGAAGCATGAAAATCACTTTAAACATGCTAATTTTAGCTCTAACACTGATGATCCACCTACAAATGTGAACTGACGTTTAAAAATAAAACATTTGAAAACGGACCATTTTCCACATTTCTGAAGCATGACGTAATGGGGGGGTGTTATCTCTTTTGTCGAAAATCAGCCGTTTTGGCTCGAACATTAAATGCCTCCAAATGGTATTTAATTACCTTCCCGGGGTGAAGAAACCCTTTTTGAGAACTCAGAGTGAGTAAATTGGCCATTTTCATGCACTTTTAACCATTCCTTAAATCTTGTGTTTAGGGCCCCTGGAAGCATGAAAATCACTTTAAACATGCTAAATTTAGCTCTAACACTGATGATCCACCTACAAATGTGAACTGACGTTCAAAAATAAAACATTTGAAAACGGACCATTTTCCACATTTCTGAAGCATGACGTAATGGGGGGGGGTGTTATCTCTTTTGTCAAAAATCAGCTGTTTTTGCTTGAACATTAAATGCCTCCAAATAGTATTTAATTCACTTCCCGAGCCCCTGGAAGCATGAAAATCACTTTAAACATGCTAATTTTAGCTCTAACACTGATGATCCACCTACAAATGTGAACTGACGTTCAAAAATAAAACATTTGAAAACTGACCATTTTCCACATTTCTGAAGCATGAAGTAATGGGGGGTGTTATCTCTTTTGTCAAAAATCAGCCGTTTTAGCTCGAACATTAAATGCCTCCAAATGGTATTTAATTAACTTCCTGGGGTGAAGAAACCCTTTTTGAGAACTCAGAGTGAGTAAATTGGCCATTTTCATGGACTTTTAACCATTCCATAAATCTTGTGTTTAGGGCCCCTGGAAGCATGAAAATCACTTTAAACATGCTAATTTTAGCTCTAACACTGATGATCCACCTACAAATGTGAACTGACGTTCAAAAATAAAACATTTGAAAACGGACCATTTTCCACATTTCTGAAGCATGAAGTAATGGGGGGGTGTTATCTCTTTTTTTCAAAAATCAGCTGTTTTTGCTTGAACATTAAATGCCTCCAAATAGTATTTAATTCACTTCCCGAGCCCCTGGAAGCATGAAAATCATTTTAAACATGCTAATTTTAGCTCTAACACTGATGATCCACCTACAAATGTGAACTGACGTTCAAAAATAAAACATTTGAAAACGGACCATTTTCCACATTTCTGAAGCATGACGTAATGGGGGGGTGTTATCTCTTTTGTTGAAAATCAGCCGTTTTGGCTCGAACATTAAATGCCTCCAAATGGTATTTAATTAACTTCCCGGGGTGAAGAAACCCCTTTTGAGAACTCAGAGTGAGTAAATTGGCCATTTTCATGGACTTTTAACCATTCCATAAATCTTGTGTTTAGGGCCCCTGGAAGCATGAAAATCACTTTAAACATGCTAATTTTAGCTCTAACACTGATGATCCACCTACAAATGTGAACTGACGTTCAAAAATAAAACATTTGAAAACGGACCATTTTCCACATTTCTGAAGCATGACGTAATGGGGGGGTGTTATCTCTTTTGTCGAAAATCAGCCGTTTTGGCTCGAACATTAAATGCCTCCAAATGGTATTTAATTAACTTCCCGGGGTGAAGAAACCCTTTTTGAGAACTCAGAGTGAGTAAATTGGCCATTTTCATGCACTTTTACCCATTCCTTAAATCTTGTGTTTAGGGCCCCTGGAAGCATGAAAATCACTTTAAACATGCTAATTTTAGCTCTAACACTGATGATTCACCTACAAATGTGAACTGACGTTCAAAAATAAAACATTTAAAAACGGACCATATTCCACATTTCTGAAGCATGACGTAATGGGGGGGTGTTATCTCTTTTGTCAAAAATCTGCTGTTTTTGCTTGAACATTAAATGCCTCCAAATAGTATTTAATTCACTTCCCGAGCCCCTGGAAGCATGAAAATCACTTTAAACATGCTAATTTTAGCTCTAACACTGATGATCCACCTACAAATGTGAACTGACGTTCAAAAATAAAACATGTGAAAATGGACCATTTTCCAGATTTCTGAAGCATGACGTAATGGGGGGGGTGTTATCTCTTTTGTCGAAAATCAGCCGTTTTGGCTCGAACATTAAATGCCTCCAAATGGTATTTAATTAACTTCCCGGGGTGAAGAAACCCTTTTTGAGAACTCAGAGTGAGTAAATTGGCCATTTTCATGCACTTTTAACCATTCCATAAATCTTGTGTTTAGGGCCCCTGGAAGCATGAAAATCACTTTAAACATGCTAATTTTAGCTCTAACACTGATGATCCACCTACAAATGTGAACTGACGTTCAAAAATAAAACATTTGAAAACTGACCATTTTCCACATTTCTGAAGCATGACGTAATGGAGGGGTGTTATCTCTTTTGTCAAAAATCAGCTGTTTTTGCTTGAACATTAAATGCCTCCAAATAGTATTTAATTCACTTTCCGAGCTCCTGGAAGCATGAAAATCACATTAAACTTGCTAATTTTAGCTCTAACACTGATGATCCACCTACAAATGTGAACTGATGTTCAAAAATAAAACATTTGAAAACGGACCATTTTCCACATTTCTGAAGCATGACGTAATGGGGGGGTGTTATCTCTTTTGTCGAAAATCAGCCGTTTTGGCTCGAACATTAAATGCCTCCAAATGGTATTTAATTAACTTCCCGGGGTAAAGAAACCCTTTTTGAAAACTCAGAGTGAGTAAATTGGCCATTTTCATGCACTTTTAACCATTCCATAAATCTTTTGTTTAGGGCCCCTGGAAGCATGAAAATCACTGTAAACATGCTAATTTTAGCTCTAACACTGATGATCCACCTACAAATGTGAACTGACGTTCAAAAATAAAACATTTGAAAACGCACCATTTTCCACATTTCTGAAACATGACGTAATGGGGGGGTGTTATCTCTTTTGTCGAAAATCAGCCGTTTTGGCTCGAACATTAAATGCCTCCAAATGGTATTTAATTAACTTCCCGGGGTGAAGAAACCCTTTTTGAGAACTCAGAGTGAGTAAATTGGCCAATTTCATGCACTTTTAACCATTCCATAAATCTTGTGTTTAGGGCCCCTGGAAGCATGAAAATCACTTTAAACATGCTAATTTTAGCTCTAACACTGATGATCCACCTACAAATGTGAACTGATGTTCAAAAATAAAACATTTGAATACGGACCATTTTCCACATTTCTGAAGCATGACGTAATGGGGGGGTGTTATCTCTTTTGTCAAAAATCAGCTGTTTTTGCTTGAACATTAAATGCCTCCAAATAGTATTTAATTCACTTCCGAGCCCCTGGAAGCATGAAAATCACTTTAAACATGCTAATTTTAGCTCTAACACTGATGATCCACCTACAAATGTGAACTGACGTTCAAAAATAAAACATTTGAAAACTGACCATTTTCCACATTTCTGAAGCATGAAGAAATGGGGGGGTGTTATCTCTTTTGTCAAAAATCAGCCGTTTTAGCTCGAACATTAAATGCCTCCAAATGGTATTTAATTAACTTCCTGGGGTGAAGAAACCCTTTTTGAGAACTCAGAGTGAGTAAATTGGCCATTTTCATGGACTTTTAACCATTCCATAAATCTTGTGTTTAGGGCCCCTGGAAGCATGAAAATCACTTTAAACATGCTAATTTTAGCTCTAACACTGATGATCCACCTACAAATGTGAACTGACGTTCAAAAATAAAACATTTGAAAACGGCCCATTTTCCACATTTCTGAAGCATGAAGTAATGGGGGGGTGTTATCTCTTTTGTCAAAAATCAGCTGTTTTTGCTTGAACATTAAATGCCTCCAAATAGTATTTAATTCACTTCCCGAGCCCCTGGAAGCATGAAAATCACTTTAAACATGCTAATTTTAGCTCTAACACTGATGATCCACCTACAAATGTGAACTGACGTTCAAAAATAAAACATTTGAAAACGGACCATTTTCCACATTTCTGAAGCATGACGTAATGGGGGGGTGTTATCTCTTTTGTTGAAAATCAGCCGTTTTGGCTCGAACATTAAATGCCTCCAAATGGTATTTAATTAACTTCCCGGGGTGAAGAAACCCCTTTTGAGAACTCAGAGTGAGTAAATTGGCCATTTTCATGGACTTTTAACCATTCCATAAATCTTGTGTTTAGGGCCCCTGGAAGCATGAAAATCACTTTAAACATGCTAATTTTAGCTCTAACACTGATGATCCACCTACAAATGTGAACTGACGTTCAAAAATAAAACATTTGAAAACGGACCATTTTCCACATTTCTGAAGCATGACGTAATGGGGGGGTGTTATCTCTTTTGTCGAAAATCAGCCGTTTTGGCTCGAACATTAAATGCCTCCAAATGGTATTTAATTAACTTCCCGGGGTGAAGAAACCCTTTTTGAGAACTCAGAGTGAGTAAATTGGCCATTTTCATGCACTTTTAACCATTCCTTAAATCTTGGGTTTAGGGCCCCTGGAAGCATGAAAATCACTTTAAACATGCTAATTTTAGCTCTAACACTGATGATTCACCTACAAATGTGAACTGACGTTCAAAAATAAAACATTTAAAAACGGACCATATTCCACATTTCTGAAGCATGACGTAATGGGGGTGTGTTATCTCTTTTGTCAAAAATCTGCTGTTTTTGCTTGAACATTAAATGCCTCCAAATAGTATTTAATTCACTTCCCGAGCCCCTGGAAGCATGAAAATCACTTTAAACATGCTAATTTTAGCTCTAACACTGATGATCCACCTACAAATGTGAACTGACGTTCAAAAATAAAACATTTGAAAATGGTCCATTTTCCAGATTTCTGAAGCATGACGTAATGGGGGGGTGTTATCTCTTTTGTCGAAAATCAGCCGTTTTGGCTCGAACATTAAATGCCTCCAAATGGTATTTAATTAACTTCCCAGGGTGAAGAAACCCTTTTTGAGAACTCAGAGTGAGTAAATTGGCCATTTTCATGCACTTTTAACCATTCCATAAATCTTGTGTTTAGGGCCCCTGGAAGCATGAAAATCACTTTAAACATGCTAATTTTAGCTCTAACACTGATGATCCACCTACAAATGTGAACTGACGTTCAAAAATAAAACATTTGAAAACGGACCATTTTCCACATTTCTGAAGCATGACGTAATGGAGGGGTGTTATCTCTTTTGTCAAAAATCAGCTGTTTTTGCTTGAACAATAAATGCCTCCAAATAGTATTTAATTCACTTTCCGAGCCCCTGGAAGCATGAAAATCACATTAAACTTGCTAATTTTAGCTCTAACACTGATGATCCACCTACAAATGTGAACTGACGTTCAAAAATAAAACATTTGAAAACGGACCATTTTCCACATTTCTGAAGCATGACGTAATGGGGGGGTGTTATCTCTTTTGACGAAAATCAGCCGTTTTGGCTCGAACATTAAATGCCTCCAAATGGTATTTAATTAACTTCCCGGGGTAAAGAAACCCTTTTTGAAAACTCAGAGTGAGTAAATTGGCCATTTTCATGCACTTTTAACCATTCCATAAATCTTTTGTTTAGGGCCCCTGGAAGCATGAAAATCACTTTAAACATGCTAATTTTAGCTCTAACACTGATGATCCACCTACAAATGTGAACTGACGTTCAAAAATAAAACATTTGAAAACGCACCATTTTCCACATTTCTGAAGCATGACGTAATGGGGGGGTGTTATCTCTTTTGTCGAAAATCAGCCGTTTTGGCTCGAACATTAAATGCCTCCAAATGGTATTTAATTAACTTCCTGGGGTGAAGAAACCCTTTTTGAGAACTCAGAGTGAGTAAATTGGTCATTTTCATGCACTTTTAACCATTCCATAAATCTTGTGTTTAGGGCCCCTGGAAGCATGAAAATCACTTTAAACATGCTAATTTTAGCTCTAACACTGATGATCCACCTACAAATGTGAACTGACGTTCAAAAATAAAACATTTGAAAACGGACCATTTTCCACATTTCTGAAGCATGACGTAATGGGGGGGGGTGTTATCTCTTTTGGTAAAAATCAGCTGTTTTTGCTTGAACATTAAATGCCTCCAAATAGTATTTAATTCACTTTCCGAGCCCCTGGAAGCATGAAAATCACATTAAACATGCTAATTTTAGCTCTAACACTGATGATCCACCTACAAATGTGAACTGACGTTCAAAAATAAAACATTTGAAAACGGACCATTTTCCACATTTCTGAAGCATGACGTAATGGGGGGGTGTTATCTCTTTTGTCGAAAATCAGCCGTTTTGGCTCGAACATTAAATGCCTCCAAATGGTATTTAATTAACTTCCCGGGGTAAAGAAACCCTTTTTGAAAACTCAGAGTGAGTGAATTGGCCATTTTCATGCACTTTTAACCATTCCATAAATCTTGTGTTTAGGGCCCCTGGAAGCATGAAAATCACTTTAAACATGCTAATTTTAGCTCTAACACTGATGATCCACCTACAAATGTGAACTGACGTTCAAAAATAAAACATTTGAAAACGGACCATTTTCCACATTTCTGAAGCATGACGTAATAGGGGGGTGTTATCTCTTTTGTCGAAAATCATCCGTTTTAGCACGAACATTAAATGCCTCCAAATGGTATTTAATTAACTTCCCGGGATGAAGAAACCTTTTTTGAGAACTCAGAGTGAATAAATTGGCCATTTTCATGCACTTTTAACCATTCCATAAATCTTGTGTTTAGGGCCCCTGGAAGCATGAAAATCACTTTAAACATGCTAATTTTAGCTCTCACACTGAGGATCCACCTACAAATGTGAACTGACGTTCAAAAATAAAACATTTGAAAACGGACCATTTTCCACATTTCTGAAGCATGACGTAATAGGGGGGTGTTATCTCTTTTGTCGAAAATCAGCCGTTTTGGCTCGAATATTAAATGCCTCCAAATGGTATTTAATTAACTTCCCGGGGTGAAGAAACCCTTTTTGAGAACTCAGAGTGAGTAAATTGGTCATTTTCATGCACTTTTAACCATTCCATAAATCTTGTGTTTAGGGCCCCTGGAAGCATGAAAATCACTTTAAACATGCTAATTTTAGCTCTAACACTGATGATCCACCTACAAATGTGAACTGACGTTCAAAAATAAAACATTTGAAAACGGACCATTTTCCACATTTCTGAAGCATGACGTAATGGGGGGGGGGGTGTTATCTCTTTTGTCAAAAATCAGCTGTTTTTGCTTGAACATTAAATGCCTCCAAATAGTATTTAATTCACTTTCCGAGCCCCTGGAAGCATGAAAATCACATTAAACATGCTAATTTTAGCTCTAACACTGATGATCCACCTACAAATGTGAACTGACGTTCAAAAATAAAACATTTGAAAACGGACCATTTTCCACATTTCTGAAGCATGACGTAATGGGGGGGTGTTATCTCTTTTGTCGAAAATCAGCCGTTTTGGCTCGAACATTAAATGCCTCCAAATGGTATTTAATTAACTTCCCGGGGTGAAGAAACCCTTTTTGAGAACTCAGAGTGAGTAAATTGGCCATTTTCATGGACTTTTAACCATTCCATAAATCTTGTGTTTAGGGCCCCTGGAAGCATGAAAATCACTTTAAACATGCTAATTTTAGCTCTAACACTGATGATCCACCTACAAATGTGAACTGACGTTCAAAAATAAAACATTTGAAAACGGACCATTTTCCACATTTCTGAAGCATGACGTAATGGGGGGGTGTTATCTCTTTTGTCGAAAATCAGCCGTTTTGGCTCGAACATTAAATGCCTCCAAATGGTATTTAATTAACTTCCCGGGGTGAAGAAACCCTTTTTGAGAACTCAGAGTGAGTAAATTGGCCATTTTCATGGACTTTTAACCATTCCATAAATCTTGTGTTTAGGGCCCCTGGAAGCATGAAAATCACTTTAAACATGCTAATTTTAGCTCTAACACTGATGATCCACCTACAAATGTGAACTGACGTTCAAAAATAAAACATTTGAAAACTGACCATTTTCCACATTTCTGAAGCATGACGTAATGGGGGGTGTTATCTCTTTTGTCGAAAATCAGCCGTTTTGGCTCGAACATTAAATGCCTCCAAATGGTATTTAATTAACTTCCCGGGGTGAAGAAACCCTTTTTGAGAACTCAGAGTGAGTAAATTGGCCATTTTCATGCACTTTTAACCATTCCTTAAATCTTGTGTTTAGGGCCCCTGGAAGCATGAAAATCACTTTAACCATGCTAATTTTAGCTCTAACACTGATGATTCACCTACAAATGTGAACTGACGTTCAAAAATAAAACATTTGAAAACGGACCATATTCCACATTTCTGAAGCATGACGTAATGGGGGGGTGTTATCTCTTTTGTCAAAAATCAGCTGTTTTTGCTTGAACATTAAATGCCTCCAAATAGTATTTAATTCACTTCCCGAGCCCCTGGAAGCATGAAAATCACTTTAAACATGCTAATTTTAGCTCTAACACTGATGATCCACCTACAAATGTGAACTGACGTTCAAAAATAAAACATTTGAAAACGGACCATTTTCCACATTTCTGAAGCATGACGTAATGGGGGGGTGTTATCTCTTTTGTCGAAAATCAGCCGTTTTGGCTCGAACATTAAATGCCTCCAAATGGTATTTAATTAACTTCCCGGGGTGAAGAAACCCTTTTTGAGAACTCAGAGTGAGTAAATTGGCCATTTTCATGGACTTTTAACCATTCCATAAATCTTGTGTTTAGGGCCCCTGGAAGCATGAAAATCACTTTAAACATGCTAATTTTAGCTCTAACACTGATGATCCACCTACAAATGTGAACTGACGTTCAAAAATAAAACATTTGAAAACGGACCATTTTCCACATTTCTGAAGCATGACGTAATGGGGGGGTGTTATCTCTTTTGTCGAAAATCAGCCGTTTTGGCTCGAACATTAAATGCCTCCAAATGGTATTTAATTAACTTCCCGGGGTGAAGAAACCCTTTTTGAGAACTCAGAGTGAGTAAATTGGCCATTTTCATGCACTTTTAACCATTCCTTAAATCTTGTGTTTAGGGCCCCTGGAAGCATGAAAATCACTTTAACCATGCTAATTTTAGCTCTAACACTGATGATTCACCTACAAATGTGAACTGACGTTCAAAAATAAAACATTTGAAAACGGACCATATTCCACATTTCTGAAGCATGACGTAATGGGGGGGTGTTATCTCTTTTGTCAAAAATCAGCTGTTTTTGCTTGAACATTAAATGCCTCCAAATAGTATTTAATTCACTTCCCGAGCCCCTGGAAGCATGAAAATCACTTTAAACATGCTAATTTTAGCTCTAACACTGATGATCCACCTACAAATGTGAACTGACGTTCAAAAATAAAACATTTGAAAACGGACCATTTTCCACATTTCTGAAGCATGACGTAATGGGGGGGTGTTATCTCTTTTGTCGAAAATCAGCCGTTTTGGCTCGAACATTAAATGCCTCCAAATGGTATTTAATTAACTTCCCGGGGTAAAGAAACCCTTTTTGAAAACTCAGAGTGAGTGAATTGGCCATTTTCATGCACTTTTAACCATTCCATAAATCTTGTGTTTAGGGCCCCTGGAAGCATGAAAATCACTTTAAACATGCTAATTTTAGCTCTAACACTGATGATCCACCTACAAATGTGAACTGACGTTCAAAAATAAAACATTTGAAAACGGACCATTTTCCACATTTCTGAAGCATGACGTAATGGGGGGGTGTTATCTCTTTTGTCGAAAATCCGCCGTTTTGGCTCGAACATTAAATGCCTCCAAATGGTATTTAATTAACTTCCCGGGGTGAAGAAACCCCTTTTGAGAACTCAGAGTGAGTAAATTGGCCATTTTCATGGACTTTTAACCATTCCATAAATCTTGTGTTTAGGGCCCCTGGAAGCATGAAAATCACTTTAAACATGCTAATTTTAGCTCTAACACTGATGATCCACCTACAAATGTGAACTGACGTTCAAAAATAAAACATTTGAAAACGGACCATTTTCCACATTTCTGAAGCATGACGTAATGGGGGGGTGTTATCTCTTTTGTCGAAAATCAGCCGTTTTGGCTCGAACATTAAATGCCTCCAAATGGTATTTAATTAACTTCCCGGGGTGAAGAAACCCTTTTTGAGAACTCAGAGTGAGTAAATTGGCCATTTTCATGCACTTTTAACCATTCCTTAAATCTTGTGTTTAGGGCCCCTGGAAGCATGAAAATCACTTTAACCATGCTAATTTTAGCTCTAACACTGATGATTCACCTACAAATGTGAACTGACGTTCAAAAATAAAACATTTGAAAACGGACCATATTCCACATTTCTGAAGCATGACGTAATGGGGGGGTGTTATCTCTTTTGTCAAAAATCAGCTGTTTTTGCTTGAACATTAAATGCCTCCAAATAGTATTTAATTCACTTCCCGAGCCCCTGGAAGCATGAAAATCACTTTAAACATGCTAATTTTAGCTCTAACACTGATGATCCACCTACAAATGTGAACTGACGTTCAAAAATAAAACATTTGAAAACGGACCATTTTCCACATTTCTGAAGCATGACGTAATGGGGGGGTGTTATCTCTTTTGTCGAAAATCAGCCGTTTTGGCTCGAACATTAAATGCCTCCAAATGGTATTTAATTAACTTCCCGGGGTGAAGAAACCCTTTTTGAGAACTCAGAGTGAGTAAATTGGTCATTTTCATGCACTTTTAACCATTCCATAAATCTTGTGTTTAGGGCCCCTGGAAGCATGAAAATCACTTTAAACATGCTAATTTTAGCTCTAACACTGATGATCCACCTACAAATGTGAACTGACGTTCAAAAATAAAACATTTGAAAACGGACCATTTTCCACATTTCTGAAGCATGACGTAATCGGGGGGGGGTGTTATCTCTTTTGGTAAAAATCAGCTGTTTTTGCTTGAACATTAAATGCCTCCAAATAGTATTTAATTCACTTTCCGAGCCCCTGGAAGCATGAAAATCACATTAAACATGCTAATTTTAGCTCTAACACTGATGATCCACCTACAAATGTGAACTGACGTTCAAAAATAAAACATTTGAAAACGGACCATTTTCCACATTTCTGAAGCATGACGTAATAGGGGGGTGTTATCTCTTTTGTCGAAAATCATCCGTTTTAGCACGAACATTAAATGCCTCCAAATGGTATTTAATTAACTTCCCGGGATGAAGAAACCTTTTTTGAGAACTCAGAGTGAATAAATTGGCCATTTTCATGCACTTTTAACCATTCCATAAATCTTGTGTTTAGGGCCCCTGGAAGCATGAAAATCACTTTAAACATGCTAATTTTAGCTCTCACACTGAGGATCCACCTACAAATGTGAACTGACGTTCAAAAATAAAACATTTGAAAACGGACCATTTTCCACATTTACTGAAGCATGACGTAATGGGGGGGTGTTATCTCTTTTGTCGAAAATCAGCCGTTTTTGCTCGAACATTAAATGCCTCCAAATGGTATTTAATTAACTTCCCGAGCCCCTGGAAGCATGAAAATCACTTTAAACATGCTAATTTTAGCTCTAACACTGATGATCCACCTACAAATGTGAACTGACGTTCAAAAATAAAACATTTGAAAACGGACCATTTTCCACATTTCTGAAGCATGACGTAATAGGGAGGTGTTATCTCTTTTGTCGAAAATCATCCGTTTTAGCTCGAACATTAAATGCCTCCAAATGGTATTTAATTAACTTCCCGGGATGAAGAAACCTTTTTTGAGAACTCAGAGTGAGTAAATTGGCCATTTTAATGCACTTTTAACCATTCCATAAATCTTGTGTTTAGGGCCCCTGAAAGCATGAAAATCACTTTAAACATGCTAATTTTAGCTGTAACACTGATGATCCACCTACAAACGTGAACTGACGTTCAAAAATAAAACATTTGAAAACGGACCATTTTCCACATTTCTGAAGCATGACGTAATGGGGGGTGTTATCTCTTTTGACGAAAATCAGCCGTTTTTGCTCGAACATTAAATGCCTCCAAATGGTATTTAATTAACTTCCCGGGGTGAAGAAACCCTTTTTGAGAACTCAGAGTGAGTAAATTGGCCATTTTCATGCACTTTTAACCATTCCATAAATCTTGTGTTTAGGGCCCCTGGAAGCATGAAAATCACTTTAAACGTGCTAATTTTAGCTCTAACACTGATGATCCACCTACAAATGTGAACTGACGTTCAAAAATAAAACATTTGAAAACGGACCATTTTCCACATTTCTGAAGCATGAAGTAATGGGGGGTGTTATCTCTTTTGTCAAAAATCAGCTGTTTTTGCTTGAACATTAAATGCCTCCAAATAGTATTTAATTCACTTCCCGAGCCCCTGGAAGCATGAAAATCACTTTAAACATGCTAATTTTAGCTCTAACACTGATGATCCACCTACAAATGTGAACTGACGTTTAAAAATAAAACATTTGAAAACGGACCATTTTCCACATTTCTGAAGCATGACGTAATGGGGGGGTGTTATCTCTTTTGTCGAAAATCAGCCGTTTTGGCTCGAACATTAAATGCCTCCAAATGGTATTTAATTACCTTCCCGGGGTGAAGAAACCCTTTTTGAGAACTCAGAGTGAGTAAATTGGCCATTTTCATGCACTTTTAACCATTCCTTAAATCTTGTGTTTAGGGCCCCTGGAAGCATGAAAATCACTTTAAACATGCTAAATTTAGCTCTAACACTGATGATCCACCTACAAATGTGAACTGACGTTCAAAAATAAAACATTTGAAAACGGACCATTTTCCACATTTCTGAAGCATGACGTAATGGGGGGGGTGTTATCTCTTTTGTCAAAAATCAGCTGTTTTTGCTTGAACATTAAATGCCTCCAAATAGTATTTAATTCACTTCCCGAGCCCCTGGAAGCATGAAAATCACTTTAAACATGCTAATTTTAGCTCTAACACTGATGATCCACCTACAAATGTGAACTGACGTTCAAAAATAAAACATTTGAAAACTGACCATTTTCCACATTTCTGAAGCATGAAGTAATGGGGGGTGTTATCTCTTTTGTCAAAAATCAGCCGTTTTAGCTCGAACATTAAATGCCTCCAAATGGTATTTAATTAACTTCCTGGGGTGAAGAAACCCTTTTTGAGAACTCAGAGTGAGTAAATTGGCCATTTTCATGGACTTTTAACCATTCCATAAATCTTGTGTTTAGGGCCCCTGGAAGCATGAAAATCACTTTAAACATGCTAATTTTAGCTCTAACACTGATGATCCACCTACAAATGTGAACTGACGTTCAAAAATAAAACATTTGAAAACGGACCATTTTCCACATTTCTGAAGCATGAAGTAATGGGGGGGTGTTATCTCTTTTTTTCAAAAATCAGCTGTTTTTGCTTGAACATTAAATGCCTCCAAATAGTATTTAATTCACTTCCCGAGCCCCTGGAAGCATGAAAATCACTTTAAACATGCTAATTTTAGCTCTAACACTGATGATCCACCTACAAATGTGAACTGACGTTCAAAAATAAAACATTTGAAAACGGACCATTTTCCACATTTCTGAAGCATGACGTAATGGGGGGGTGTTATCTCTTTTGTTGAAAATCAGCCGTTTTGGCTCGAACATTAAATGCCTCCAAATGGTATTTAATTAACTTCCCGGGGTGAAGAAACCCCTTTTGAGAACTCAGAGTGAGTAAATTGGCCATTTTCATGGACTTTTAACCATTCCATAAATCTTGTGTTTAGGGCCCCTGGAAGCATGAAAATCACTTTAAACATGCTAATTTTAGCTCTAACACTGATGATCCACCTACAAATGTGAACTGACGTTCAAAAATAAAACATTTGAAAACGGACCATTTTCCACATTTCTGAAGCATGACGTAATGGGGGGGTGTTATCTCTTTTGTCGAAAATCAGCCGTTTTGGCTCGAACATTAAATGCCTCCAAATGGTATTTAATTAACTTCCCGGGGTGAAGAAACCCTTTTTGAGAACTCAGAGTGAGTAAATTGGCCATTTTCATGCACTTTTACCCATTCCTTAAATCTTGTGTTTAGGGCCCCTGGAAGCATGAAAATCACTTTAAACATGCTAATTTTAGCTCTAACACTGATGATTCACCTACAAATGTGAACTGACGTTCAAAAATAAAACATTTAAAAACGGACCATATTCCACATTTCTGAAGCATGACGTAATGGGGGGGTGTTATCTCTTTTGTCAAAAATCTGCTGTTTTTGCTTGAACATTAAATGCCTCCAAATAGTATTTAATTCACTTCCCGAGCCCCTGGAAGCATGAAAATCACTTTAAACATGCTAATTTTAGCTCTAACACTGATGATCCACCTACAAATGTGAACTGACGTTCAAAAATAAAACATGTGAAAATGGACCATTTTCCAGATTTCTGAAGCATGACGTAATGGGGGGGGTGTTATCTCTTTTGTCGAAAATCAGCCGTTTTGGCTCGAACATTAAATGCCTCCAAATGGTATTTAATTTACTTCCCGGGGTGAAGAAACCCTTTTTGAGAACTCAGAGTGAGTAAATTGGCCATTTTCATGCACTTTTAACCATTCCATAAATCTTGTGTTTAGGGCCCCTGGAAGCATGAAAATCACTTTAAACATGCTAATTTTAGCTCTAACACTGATGATCCACCTACAAATGTGAACTGACGTTCAAAAATAAAACATTTGAAAACTGACCATTTTCCACATTTCTGAAGCATGACGTAATGGAGGGGTGTTATCTCTTTTGTCAAAAATCAGCTGTTTTTGCTTGAACATTAAATGCCTCCAAATAGTATTTAATTCACTTTCCGAGCTCCTGGAAGCATGAAAATCACATTAAACTTGCTAATTTTAGCTCTAACACTGATGATCCACCTACAAATGTGAACTGATGTTCAAAAATAAAACATTTGAAAACGGACCATTTTCCACATTTCTGAAGCATGACGTAATGGGGGGGTGTTATCTCTTTTGTCGAAAATCAGCCGTTTTGGCTCGAACATTAAATGCCTCCAAATGGTATTTAATTAACTTCCCGGGGTAAAGAAACCCTTTTTGAAAACTCAGAGTGAGTAAATTGGCCATTTTCATGCACTTTTAACCATTCCATAAATCTTTTGTTTAGGGCCCCTGGAAGCATGAAAATCACTGTAAACATGCTAATTTTAGCTCTAACACTGATGATCCACCTACAAATGTGAACTGACGTTCAAAAATAAAACATTTGAAAACGCACCATTTTCCACATTTCTGAAACATGACGTAATGGGGGGGTGTTATCTCTTTTGTCGAAAATCAGCCGTTTTGGCTCGAACATTAAATGCCTCCAAATGGTATTTAATTAACTTCCCGGGGTGAAGAAACCCTTTTTGAGAACTCAGAGTGAGTAAATTGGCCAATTTCATGCACTTTTAACCATTCCATAAATCTTGTGTTTAGGGCCCCTGGAAGCATGAAAATCACTTTAAACATGCTAATTTTAGCTCTAACACTGATGATCCACCTACAAATGTGAACTGATGTTCAAAAATAAAACATTTGAATACGGACCATTTTCCACATTTCTGAAGCATGACGTAATGGGGGGGTGTTATCTCTTTTGTCAAAAATCAGCTGTTTTTGCTTGAACATTAAATGCCTCCAAATAGTATTTAATTCACTTCCGAGCCCCTGGAAGCATGAAAATCACTTTAAACATGCTAATTTTAGCTCTAACACTGATGATCCACCTACAAATGTGAACTGACGTTCAAAAATAAAACATTTGAAAACTGACCATTTTCCACATTTCTGAAGCATGAAGTAATGGGGGGGTGTTATCTCTTTTGTCAAAAATCAGCCGTTTTAGCTCGAACATTAAATGCCTCCAAATGGTATTTAATTAACTTCCTGGGGTGAAGAAACCCTTTTTGAGAACTCAGAGTGAGTAAATTGGCCATTTTCATGGACTTTTAACCATTCCATAAATCTTGTGTTTAGGGCCCCTGGAAGCATGAAAATCACTTTAAACATGCTAATTTTAGCTCTAACACTGATGATCCACCTACAAATGTGAACTGACGTTCAAAAATAAAACATTTGAAAACGGCCCATTTTCCACATTTCTGAAGCATGAAGTAATGGGGGGGTGTTATCTCTTTTGTCAAAAATCAGCTGTTTTTGCTTGAACATTAAATGCCTCCAAATAGTATTTAATTCACTTCCCGAGCCCCTGGAAGCATGAAAATCACTTTAAACATGCTAATTTTAGCTCTAACACTGATGATCCACCTACAAATGTGAACTGACGTTCAAAAATAAAACATTTGAAAACGGACCATTTTCCACATTTCTGAAGCATGACGTAATGGGGGGGTGTTATCTCTTTTGTTGAAAATCAGCCGTTTTGGCTCAAACATTAAATGCCTCCAAATGGTATTTAATTAACTTCCCGGGGTGAAGAAACCCCTTTTGAGAACTCAGAGTGAGTAAATTGGCCATTTTCATGGACTTTTAACCATTCCATAAATCTTGTGTTTAGGGCCCCTGGAAGCATGAAAATCACTTTAAACATGCTAATTTTAGCTCTAACACTGATGATCCACCTACAAATGTGAACTGACGTTCAAAAATAAAACATTTGAAAACGGACCATTTTCCACATTTCTGAAGCATGACGTAATGGGGGGGTGTTATCTCTTTTGTCGAAAATCAGCCGTTTTGGCTCGAACATTAAATGCCTCCAAATGGTATTTAATTAACTTCCCGGGGTGAAGAAACCCTTTTTGAGAACTCAGAGTGAGTAAATTGGCCATTTTCATGCACTTTTAACCATTCCTTAAATCTTGGGTTTAGGGCCCCTGGAAGCATGAAAATCACTTTAAACATGCTAATTTTAGCTCTAACACTGATGATTCACCTACAAATGTGAACTGACGTTCAAAAATAAAACATTTAAAAACGGACCATATTCCACATTTCTGAAGCATGACGTAATGGGGGTGTGTTATCTCTTTTGTCAAAAATCTGCTGTTTTTGCTTGAACATTAAATGCCTCCAAATAGTATTTAATTCACTTCCCGAGCCCCTGGAAGCATGAAAATCACTTTAAACATGCTAATTTTAGCTCTAACACTGATGATCCACCTACAAATGTGAACTGACGTTCAAAAATAAAACATTTGAAAATGGTCCATTTTCCAGATTTCTGAAGCATGACGTAATGGGGGGGTGTTATCTCTTTTGTCGAAAATCAGCCGTTTTGGCTCGAACATTAAATGCCTCCAAATGGTATTTAATTAACTTCCCAGGGTGAAGAAACCCTTTTTGAGAACTCAGAGTGAGTAAATTGGCCATTTTCATGCACTTTTAACCATTCCATAAATCTTGTGTTTAGGGCCCCTGGAAGCATGAAAATCACTTTAAACATGCTAATTTTAGCTCTAACACTGATGATCCACCTACAAATGTGAACTGACGTTCAAAAATAAAACATTTGAAAACGGACCATTTTCCACATTTCTGAAGCATGACGTAATGGAGGGGTGTTATCTCTTTTGTCAAAATCAGCTGTTTTTGCTTGAACAATAAATGCCTCCAAATAGTATTTAATTCACTTTCCGAGCCCCTGGAAGCATGAAAATCACATTAAACTTGCTAATTTTAGCTCTAACACTGATGATCCACCTACAAATGTGAACTGACGTTCAAAAATAAAACATTTGAAAACGGACCATTTTCCACATTTCTGAAGCATGACGTAATGGGGGGGTGTTATCTCTTTTGTCGAAAATCAGCCGTTTTGGCTCGAACATTAAATGCCTCCAAATGGTATTTAATTAACTTCCCGGGGTAAAGAAACCCTTTTTGAAAACTCAGAGTGAGTAAATTGGCCATTTTCATGCACTTTTAACCATTCCATAAATCTTTTGTTTAGGGCCCCTGGAAGCATGAAAATCACTTTAAACATGCTAATTTTAGCTCTAACACTGATGATCCACCTACAAATGTGAACTGACGTTCAAAAATAAAACATTTGAAAACGCACCATTTTCCACATTTCTGAAGCATGACGTAATGGGGGGGTGTTATCTCTTTTGTCGAAAATCAGCCGTTTTGGCTCGAACATTAAATGCCTCCAAATGGTATTTAATTAACTTCCTGGGGTGAAGAAACCCTTTTTGAGAACTCAGAGTGAGTAAATTGGTCATTTTCATGCACTTTTAACCATTCCATAAATCTTGTGTTTAGGGCCCCTGGAAGCATGAAAATCACTTTAAACATGCTAATTTTAGCTCTAACACTGATGATCCACCTACAAATGTGAACTGACGTTCAAAAATAAAACATTTGAAAACGGACCATTTTCCACATTTCTGAAGCATGACGTAATGGGGGGGGGGTGTTATCTCTTTTGGTAAAAATCAGCTGTTTTTGCTTGAACATTAAATGCCTCCAAATAGTATTTAATTCACTTTCCGAGCCCCTGGAAGCATGAAAATCACATTAAACATGCTAATTTTAGCTCTAACACTGATGATCCACCTACCAAATGTGAACTGACGTTCAAAAATAAAAATTTGAAAACGGACCATTTTCCACATTTCTGAAGCATGACGTAATGGGGGGGTGTTATCTCTTTTGTCGAAAATCAGCCGTTTTGGCTCGAACATTAAATGCCTCCAAATGGTATTTAATTAACTTCCCGGGGTAAAGAAACCCTTTTTGAAAACTCAGAGTGAGTGAATTGGCCATTTTCATGCACTTTTAACCATTCCATAAATCTTGTGTTTAGGGCCCCTGGAAGCATGAAAATCACTTTAAACATGCTAATTTTAGCTCTAACACTGATGATCCACCTACAAATGTGAACTGACGTTCAAAAATAAAACATTTGAAAACGGACCATTTTCCACATTTCTGAAGCATGACGTAATAGGGGGGTGTTATCTCTTTTGTCGAAAATCATCCGTTTTAGCACGAACATTAAATGCCTCCAAATGGTATTTAATTAACTTCCCGGGATGAAGAAACCTTTTTTGAGAACTCAGAGTGAATAAATTGGCCATTTTCATGCACTTTTAACCATTCCATAAATCTTGTGTTTAGGGCCCCTGGAAGCATGAAAATCACTTTAAACATGCTAATTTTAGCTCTCACACTGAGGATCCACCTACAAATGTGAACTGACGTTCAAAAATAAAACATTTGAAAACGGACCATTTTCCACATTTCTGAAGCATGACGTAATAGGGGGGTGTTATCTCTTTTGTCGAAAATCAGCCGTTTTGGCTCGAATATTAAATGCCTCCAAATGGTATTTAATTAACTTCCCGGGGTGAAGAAACCCTTTTTGAGAACTCAGAGTGAGTAAATTGGTCATTTTCATGCACTTTTAACCATTCCATAAATCTTGTGTTTAGGGCCCCTGGAAGCATGAAAATCACTTTAAACATGCTAATTTTAGCTCTAACACTGATGATCCACCTACAAATGTGAACTGACGTTCAAAAATAAAACATTTGAAAACGGACCATTTTCCACATTTCTGAAGCATGACGTAATGGGGGGGGGGTGTTATCTCTTTTGTCAAAAATCAGCTGTTTTTGCTTGAACATTAAATGCCTCCAAATAGTATTTAATTCACTTTCCGAGCCCCTGGAAGCATGAAAATCACATTAAACATGCTAATTTTAGCTCTAACACTGATGATCCACCTACAAATGTGAACTGACGTTCAAAAATAAAACATTTGAAAACGGACCATTTTCCACATTTCTGAAGCATGACGTAATGGGGGGGTGTTATCTCTTTTGTCGAAAATCAGCCGTTTTGGCTCGAACATTAAATGCCTCCAAATGGTATTTAATTAACTTCCCGGGGTGAAGAAACCCTTTTTGAGAACTCAGAGTGAGTAAATTGGCCATTTTCATGGACTTTTAACCATTCCATAAATCTTGTGTTTAGGGCCCCTGGAAGCATGAAAATCACTTTAAACATGCTAATTTTAGCTCTAACACTGATGATCCACCTACAAATGTGAACTGACGTTCAAAAATAAAACATTTGAAAACGGACCATTTTCCACATTTCTGAAGCATGACGTAATGGGGGGGTGTTATCTCTTTTGTCGAAAATCAGCCGTTTTGGCTCGAACATTAAATGCCTCCAAATGGTATTTAATTAACTTCCCGGGGTGAAGAAACCCTTTTTGAGAACTCAGAGTGAGTAAATTGGCCATTTTCATGCACTTTTAACCATTCCTTAAATCTTGTGTTTAGGGCCCCTGGAAGCATGAAAATCACTTTAACCATGCTAATTTTAGCTCTAACACTGATGATTCACCTACAAATGTGAACTGACGTTCAAAAATAAAACATTTGAAAACGGACCATATTCCACATTTCTGAAGCATGACGTAATGGGGGGGTGTTATCTCTTTTGTCAAAAATCAGCTGTTTTTGCTTGAACATTAAATGCCTCCAAATAGTATTTAATTCACTTCCCGAGCCCCTGGAAGCATGAAAATCACTTTAAACATGCTAATTTTAGCTCTAACACTGATGATCCACCTACAAATGTGAACTGACGTTCAAAAATAAAACATTTGAAAACGGACCATTTTCCACATTTCTGAAGCATGACGTAATGGGGGGGTGTTATCTCTTTTGTCGAAAATCAGCCGTTTTGGCTCGAACATTAAATGCCTCCAAATGGTATTTAATTAACTTCCCGGGGTAAAGAAACCCTTTTTGAAAACTCAGAGTGAGTGAATTGGCCATTTTCATGCACTTTTAACCATTCCATAAATCTTGTGTTTAGGGCCCCTGGAAGCATGAAAATCACTTTAAACATGCTAATTTTAGCTCTAACACTGATGATCCACCTACAAATGTGAACTGACGTTCAAAAATAAAACATTTGAAAACGGACCATTTTCCACATTTCTGAAGCATGACGTAATGGGGGGGTGTTATCTCTTTTGTCGAAAATCCGCCGTTTTGGCTCGAACATTAAATGCCTCCAAATGGTATTTAATTAACTTCCCGGGGTGAAGAAACCCCTTTTGAGAACTCAGAGTGAGTAAATTGGCCATTTTCATGGACTTTTAACCATTCCATAAATCTTGTGTTTAGGGCCCCTGGAAGCATGAAAATCACTTTAAACATGCTAATTTTAGCTCTAACACTGATGATCCACCTACAAATGTGAACTGACGTTCAAAAATAAAACATTTGAAAACGGACCATTTTCCACATTTCTGAAGCATGACGTAATGGGGGGGTGTTATCTCTTTTGTCGAAAATCAGCCGTTTTGGCTCGAACATTAAATGCCTCCAAATGGTATTTAATTAACTTCCCGGGGTGAAGAAACCCTTTTTGAGAACTCAGAGTGAGTAAATTGGCCATTTTCATGCACTTTTAACCATTCCTTAAATCTTGTGTTTAGGGCCCCTGGAAGCATGAAAATCACTTTAACCATGCTAATTTTAGCTCTAACACTGATGATTCACCTACAAATGTGAACTGACGTTCAAAAATAAAACATTTGAAAACGGACCATATTCCACATTTCTGAAGCATGACGTAATGGGGGGGTGTTATCTCTTTTGTCAAAAATCAGCTGTTTTTGCTTGAACATTAAATGCCTCCAAATAGTATTTAATTCACTTCCCGAGCCCCTGGAAGCATGAAAATCACTTTAAACATGCTAATTTTAGCTCTAACACTGATGATCCACCTACAAATGTGAACTGACGTTCAAAAATAAAACATTTGAAAACGGACCATTTTCCACATTTCTGAAGCATGACGTAATGGGGGGGTGTTATCTCTTTTGTCGAAAATCAGCCGTTTTGGCTCGAACATTAAATGCCTCCAAATGGTATTTAATTAACTTCCCGGGGTGAAGAAACCCTTTTTGAGAACTCAGAGTGAGTAAATTGGTCATTTTCATGCACTTTTAACCATTCCATAAATCTTGTGTTTAGGGCCCCTGGAAGCATGAAAATCACTTTAAACATGCTAATTTTAGCTCTAACACTGATGATCCACCTACAAATGTGAACTGACGTTCAAAAATAAAACATTTGAAAACGGACCATTTTCCACATTTCTGAAGCATGACGTAATGGGGGGGGGGTGTTATCTCTTTTGGTAAAAATCAGCTGTTTTTGCTTGAACATTAAATGCCTCCAAATAGTATTTAATTCACTTTCCGAGCCCCTGGAAGCATGAAAATCACATTAAACATGCTAATTTTAGCTCTAACACTGATGATCCACCTACAAATGTGAACTGACGTTCAAAAATAAAACATTTGAAAACGGACCATTTTCCACATTTCTGAAGCATGACGTAATAGGGGGGTGTTATCTCTTTTGTCGAAAATCATCCGTTTTAGCACGAACATTAAATGCCTCCAAATGGTATTTAATTAACTTCCCGGGATGAAGAAACCTTTTTTGAGAACTCAGAGTGAATAAATTGGCCATTTTCATGCACTTTTAACCATTCCATAAATCTTGTGTTTAGGGCCCCTGGAAGCATGAAAATCACTTTAAACATGCTAATTTTAGCTCTCACACTGAGGATCCACCTACAAATGTGAACTGACGTTCAAAAATAAAACATTTGAAAACGGACCATTTTCCACATTTACTGAAGCATGACGTAATGGGGGGGTGTTATCTCTTTTGTCGAAAATCAGCCGTTTTTGCTCGAACATTAAATGCCTCCAAATGGTATTTAATTAACTTCCCGAGCCCCTGGAAGCATGAAAATCACTTTAAACATGCTAATTTTAGCTCTAACACTGATGATCCACCTACAAATGTGAACTGACGTTCAAAAATAAAACATTTGAAAACGGACCATTTTCCACATTTCTGAAGCATGACGTAATAGGGAGGTGTTATCTCTTTTGTCGAAAATCATCCGTTTTAGCTCGAACATTAAATGCCTCCAAATGGTATTTAATTAACTTCCCGGGATGAAGAAACCTTTTTTGAGAACTCAGAGTGAGTAAATTGGCCATTTTAATGCACTTTTAACCATTCCATAAATCTTGTGTTTAGGGCCCCTGAAAGCATGAAAATCACTTTAAACATGCTAATTTTAGCTGTAACACTGATGATCCACCTACAAACGTGAACTGACGTTCAAAAATAAAACATTTGAAAACGGACCATTTTCCACATTTCTGAAGCATGACGTAATGGGGGGTGTTATCTCTTTTGACGAAAATCAGCCGTTTTTGCTCGAACATTAAATGCCTCCAAATGGTATTTAATTAACTTCCCGGGGTGAAGAAACCCTTTTTGAGAACTCAGAGTGAGTAAATTGGCCATTTTCATGCACTTTTAACCATTCCATAAATCTTGTGTTTAGGGCCCCTGGAAGCATGAAAATCACTTTAAACGTGCTAATTTTAGCTCTAACACTGATGATCCACCTACAAATGTGAACTGACGTTCAAAAATAAAACATTTGAAAACGGACCATTTTCCACATTTCTGAAGCATGAAGTAATGGGGGGTGTTATCTCTTTTGTCAAAAATCAGCTGTTTTTGCTTGAACATTAAATGCCTCCAAATAGTATTTAATTCACTTCCCGAGCCCCTGGAAGCATGAAAATCACTTTAAACATGCTAATTTTAGCTCTAACACTGATGATCCACCTACAAATGTGAACTGACGTTTAAAAATAAAACATTTGAAAACGGACCATTTTCCACATTTCTGAAGCATGACGTAATGGGGGGGTGTTATCTCTTTTGTCGAAAATCAGCCGTTTTGGCTCGAACATTAAATGCCTCCAAATGGTATTTAATTACCTTCCCGGGGTGAAGAAACCCTTTTTGAGAACTCAGAGTGAGTAAATTGGCCATTTTCATGCACTTTTAACCATTCCTTAAATCTTGTGTTTAGGGCCCCTGGAAGCATGAAAATCACTTTAAACATGCTAAATTTAGCTCTAACACTGATGATCCACCTACAAATGTGAACTGACGTTCAAAAATAAAACATTTGAAAACGGACCATTTTCCACATTTCTGAAGCATGACGTAATGGGGGGGGTGTTATCTCTTTTGTCAAAAATCAGCTGTTTTTGCTTGAACATTAAATGCCTCCAAATAGTATTTAATTCACTTCCCGAGCCCCTGGAAGCATGAAAATCACTTTAAACATGCTAATTTTAGCTCTAACACTGATGATCCACCTACAAATGTGAACTGACGTTCAAAAATAAAACATTTGAAAACTGACCATTTTCCACATTTCTGAAGCATGAAGTAATGGGGGGTGTTATCTCTTTTGTCAAAAATCAGCCGTTTTAGCTCGAACATTAAATGCCTCCAAATGGTATTTAATTAACTTCCTGGGGTGAAGAAACCCTTTTTGAGAACTCAGAGTGAGTAAATTGGCCATTTTCATGGACTTTTAAACATTCCATAAATCTTGTGTTTAGGGCCCCTGGAAGCATGAAAATCACTTTAAACATGCTAATTTTAGCTCTAACACTGATGATCCACCTACAAATGTGAACTGACGTTCAAAAATAAAACATTTGAAAACGGACCATTTTCCACATTTCTGAAGCATGAAGTAATGGGGGGGTGTTATCTCTTTTTTTCAAAAATCAGCTGTTTTTGCTTGAACATTAAATGCCTCCAAATAGTATTTAATTCACTTCCCGAGCCCCTGGAAGCATGAAAATCACTTTAAACATGCTAATTTTAGCTCTAACACTGATGATCCACCTACAAATGTGAACTGACGTTCAAAAATAAAACATTTGAAAACGGACCATTTTCCACATTTCTGAAGCATGACGTAATGGGGGGGTGTTATCTCTTTTGTTGAAAATCAGCCGTTTTGGCTCGAACATTAAATGCCTCCAAATGGTATTTAATTAACTTCCCGGGGTGAAGAAACCCCTTTTGAGAACTCAGAGTGAGTAAATTGGCCATTTTCATGGACTTTTAACCATTCCATAAATCTTGTGTTTAGGGCCCCTGGAAGCATGAAAATCACTTTAAACATGCTAATTTTAGCTCTAACACTGATGATCCACCTACAAATGTGAACTGACGTTCAAAAATAAAACATTTGAAAACGGACCATTTTCCACATTTCTGAAGCATGACGTAATGGGGGGGTGTTATCTCTTTTGTCGAAAATCAGCCGTTTTGGCTCGAACATTAAATGCCTCCAAATGGTATTTAATTAACTTCCCGGGGTGAAGAAACCCTTTTTGAGAACTCAGAGTGAGTAAATTGGCCATTTTCATGCACTTTTACCCATTCCTTAAATCTTGTGTTTAGGGCCCCTGGAAGCATGAAAATCACTTTAAACATGCTAATTTTAGCTCTAACACTGATGATTCACCTACAAATGTGAACTGACGTTCAAAAATAAAACATTTAAAAACGGACCATATTCCACATTTCTGAAGCATGACGTAATGGGGGGGTGTTATCTCTTTTGTCAAAAATCTGCTGTTTTTGCTTGAACATTAAATGCCTCCAAATAGTATTTAATTCACTTCCCGAGCCCCTGGAAGCATGAAAATCACTTTAAACATGCTAATTTTAGCTCTAACACTGATGATCCACCTACAAATGTGAACTGACGTTCAAAAATAAAACATGTGAAAATGGACCATTTTCCAGATTTCTGAAGCATGACGTAATGGGGGGGGTGTTATCTCTTTTGTCGAAAATCAGCCGTTTTGGCTCGAACATTAAATGCCTCCAAATGGTATTTAATTAACTTCCCGGGGTGAAGAAACCCTTTTTGAGAACTCAGAGTGAGTAAATTGGCCATTTTCATGCACTTTTAACCATTCCATAAATCTTGTGTTTAGGGCCCCTGGAAGCATGAAAATCACTTTAAACATGCTAATTTTAGCTCTAACACTGATGATCCACCTACAAATGTGAACTGACGTTCAAAAATAAAACATTTGAAAACTGACCATTTTCCACATTTCTGAAGCATGACGTAATGGAGGGGTGTTATCTCTTTTGTCAAAAATCAGCTGTTTTTGCTTGAACATTAAATGCCTCCAAATAGTATTTAATTCACTTTCCGAGCTCCTGGAAGCATGAAAATCACATTAAACTTGCTAATTTTAGCTCTAACACTGATGATCCACCTACAAATGTGAACTGACGTTCAAAAATAAAACATTTGAAAACGGACCATTTTCCACATTTCTGAAGCATGACGTAATGGGGGGGTGTTATCTCTTTTGTCGAAAATCAGCCGTTTTGGCTCGAACATTAAATGCCTCCAAATGGTATTTAATTAACTTCCCGGGGTAAAGAAACCCTTTTTGAAAACTCAGAGTGAGTAAATTGGCCATTTTCATGCACTTTTAACCATTCCATAAATCTTTTGTTTAGGGCCCCTGGAAGCATGAAAATCACTGTAAACATGCTAATTTTAGCTCTAACACTGATGATCCACCTACAAATGTGAACTGACGTTCAAAAATAAAACATTTGAAAACGCACCATTTTCCACATTTCTGAAACATGACGTAATGGGGGGGTGTTATCTCTTTTGTCGAAAATCAGCCGTTTTGGCTCGAACATTAAATGCCTCCAAATGGTATTTAATTTACTTCCCGGGGTGAAGAAACCCTTTTTGAG